>NW_010409837.1:17242-68174 GCF_000710305.1 Buceros rhinoceros silvestris
CCCGAAAATCTTACACAAGGCAACCCCTCCCCCCAATAAAAAAAAAAAAAAAAAAAAAAATAAAGATTAGAGAGGAAGCCAGGGTCCTTTGGAGGCTCTCAGGACCCATTCTTGGTGAGAGGCAGGCTTCACTACCCAGACCTTTTGCAGCAGGGCTGCACTTTAAATCTCAGTAAGCGACATTAAAGACAGGTCTGAGGAAGGAAGGTCAGACCCCAGGGTGGGAGAGCAGGGGAGATTGCCTCTGCTTCTTGAAGAGATAACACACCCATTGCTTCTCAGACTTTCTTTTCCTTCTTTTATAACTGCCTGCAGCACCAGAGCCTCCTTTGCAGTAATAACAACGGGGAGAGATGCACCCTATTACGGTTAAAGACTAAACAGTGAGCACCGCAGTCAGTGATCAGTTACCACATCACTAGTCCTGCTGGACTCACTAACTGCTCTCAGCTAACACCCAACAACTCCCGAGTCAGCCTAAGGCAATAGTCCCAAAATTATTTCTTTTGTCTTTACTTCAGCGCAGTGGTTGCAGAGAGTACTTCACAGGCTGCATCATATAGCAGTGCTACTCTCAATTCTCCTCCCTGACAAGGCAGATGGAAAGTTCTTAATGTTGTAATGAAGAAACATTTTTTTAAAAGTGAGCCTTTGAGACTTGAAATGGGGCCAAACAGGATTTTCTTTAGGAAGGAGTAAGCCCACAGCAAAGTGCCAAGAAAATACATATCTCTGCTCCTCCTGAAATCCGAATTCTTCCAGAATAAAAGAGTTATTTTTCTATTATCATATCAAACCCAAAGGAATTTAGCAGCCTAATGGCTGCTACACTTTTGTGGGGGTTAAATAGAAAAGAACCAGAAAAACTCATGAGGCTAACCTCTCCAGATACTCTAAATCTAACAATTAGTCAGTGGGTCTCCTCTTCAAAAATTGTTTCCATCAGGGGACCCCTGAATTTTCTTTACTGCTGCTGTACCTCAGGGAGAACTCTGATGATAAATTTGAGATCTGGCCTGAGAAGAATCTGTTGCATGGACACAGTCACTTATTCAGTTACATGAGCTGCTCTTTGGATGAGTTTCTGAGAACAGAAGAGCATGGCTTTGGAGAAAGTCCTATTCTCCTAGGAAGCTCGAATCCCTAGGGATCAGATACACATGAGACGGCAACCACTATACATTAAATAAAAGGAACGTCATCTGCCCTCAGCAAAATATGATGGCTCACTCTCACCAAATGAGCTATTTGGATATTGGTTCAAAGCGAGCCACTTCTACAGCACTCAGAGCCCATTTCGGTAGTTCAGGAAATATTTTGTGGCTGTTTGCTCAGAGGAGGTTTATCATGCAAGAGTTAAAACAGTCATCCTGAAAATGCTGAGTTCTTTCCTCTCATTTATTAGCATTCCAGCAGACTAGTCATACCCCACTCGTCAGACTACCTGAACACAGAGCAAATAGTTCATGACCAACTTCCAAATCTGAAATGAAGTTACTCGCAATAACTGAACAAACTGAATAGTTGGCTATTCATAAATGACTTAGAGAACAAAGGTTAACCTTTGGAAAGTCATTTAGTACTCATAGCTGGCCATGACCTCTGGTTTTGCCTTTTAAAATAGCATGAGTGATCGAAAAAGCAAAACAAGCCCTGAAAGACAAGCAACCTAATATCAGAGAGATGAATCTTTAGATCATGCTTGGAACACCATTCCTGGCTTGGCACAGCACTCACTGTGCAGTTCTGGGAGAGAGCCATGAGCCAAAAGTAAGAAACAAGGGCAGAATCAGCACCAACTTACCGCTAGCAGTAAAAAAATGTAAAGAGGTTGCTTAACTAGGTGTTTCCAAACCCACAGGTCTGCCAATAACTTCAGCTTTCTTACTCTTATTCTACGTGGCTCCATATAGGTCTTCATGCCATGTATCAGCCAAGTGTCTGAGCATTTTTCATGAGTGCAGTAGAGTCTAGCATGTCTCACTTGTAATATCTTATCTCATCTCTCCTTTCTTCCAGAAGAACAGTGTGTGTGAATTGAATATTTGAGACATTCTTGAGCATGATTCATTAATCCAGCTGAGTAATGCATAACTATTTCTCCTCATCTCTTGCATGTCTTTTCTGATGTTTTGCTACCGATCCAGCCTTTCATACCTCAGCCTGCAATTCTGACGAAACCTTGGTGAATAATGGTGTTATTTTCATCCTTTTATAGGGAGCGATTATTCAGATTAGAATTATATAGTGAAGGTAAAATATTTGTGATCGTACAATACTGTACGTATAGTTTTCCCCAACACCGGACACTTCAGCATTTAGCTATACAGGGTGCTGGGCCACCTAGTCTAGACCATGCTGTTACGCCAGACAATGAGTTGTGCCAAAAGAGGTTGTATGAGATGATCTCTGAGGTCCCTTCCAACCTGGTAATCTATTATAAACTGCACGTGAGTGCATCCCCGCCCAAGAATGGCCCTTACTGGAGTCTCCTTCTCTGAAGGCTTTCAAAAACACCTGGATATGTTCCTGTGCAACATGATCTCAGTGAACCTACTTTTGTAGGGGGGTTGGACTAAATGATCCCGAGAAGTCCCTTCCAACACCTACCATTCTGTGATACACACCTGGTGGTGCGGAGGAAGACACTATTAAAGACTGAGATTGTTGTGGGGGCAGAATGTCGCTGAGGGTTTTGTAAGGGTCGGCTGTAGTACTGCTACAGCTACATTATGATCAGCGAAGCAAATGATTCTGTCGGTTGTTATTACTCCCAGAGCAAGGAAAAACACACACATCCAAAACAGTGTCATCTTTTGACTTCCTTTTGTCACATCTTAAAAGCTTGTGTCTTTGAAACTGATTTTAGACCCACGTATTGCATGGATTTTAATTACCTGTTTCCTTCTGCTTCTGTCATGGGATATAGCATTAAAAAGAATTTAATAGGCATGATTTACATACAGATTTTTAGCAAAGCTTTGCTCTTCTCTGCTTTCATAGTATGCAGAATCATGGAAATCCATCTCCCATCTCATTGTTTGATTCAGCTCTGGGGGTGGCACTGCATTTATCTATCCAACACCACAAAGTTTTGGTGTAGAGAGGAAACATATCCACAGAGTCACTTGGCCAAGACAGGATCACAGTCTGCAGTGAGGACCAGGGGATTCCTCAGTTAGGTGGATAGCAATAGCTACCCAGACGCCTCCGTCAATCCTTAGTTAAAACAATGAGTTGTGTTAAATCAATGCATGGATTCAGCATATTCCTGGCCTAAGTTGATGGAGTATGAAGGAGATCAAGAATAAATCTAAAAGTCTTACAATGTAAACCATTTTCACTACAAATACCGGCTCAGACTCCACTGATATTTAACCACCAAATAATTCAGTTTAATGATTTCAGACAGTTTGTGATCAACTGACATGTGACAAACTAACCTCTAAAAGGTCTCTTACACATGACTTGTTAGCAAGGCTGTTTAAGTAACAATCTCAGTACTTTAACAGGCGAACACCTGGACTTGTGAAACAGGCACATTACATAAAAGAATAAACCTTTCCTAATTCTACCCTTCAGAGCACTGAGAACCAAGCAGAGAAGTGCAGAATGAGCACTCTTAAAATAAGAGAGAAGTTCATATATTGGTGCCTGTAGAACACAAAAGAGTAAGATTTCCATTCACCTGATCAAACTTTGTACTAACTAGCACCCACATAACAAGGTACAGGTTTACCAATTCCATAAGGGATTCCACAGGATGGGAAGGATCCTAAAGCAGAGAAGGGCAATTGAAAACTTCCCTTAATTGTTCTGCATGTCTCCAATGAACGCTACAGCCTAGCAGATTTTTGGCACCACATACTGCCGGGGTATTATTTTAAACTTTGCTTCCTAAATCAAACAACCTACTGTTTCAAAGCAATTTTGTTCCCTATCCCAAGGATTAGCTCAAGCATTAACAAAGTGGGCCACAGAGCGCTGTGACGGAGACAGTGTGTGGGCAGCGCTTTTGCTAATTTGACCTCTTTTCACAGAAATGAGAGGAAACTGCTCTGAAGCTGACATTTCCTTAGAACATCGCCCAGCTTTCCTAACACTGGAGCCACAATTCACTGATAACAGGGCTTTGAAGTAGCTGGAACAGAGCCAGGGAACACTGGAAGTATTCTTTAGAGAGTATCTGTTTCAGATTACCCCAATTTATAGTAAACCACACATACTAACTTTAGCATTTCTTCTGCCCTTAAAGCTTTTCGTCTCCTGACTGATTGATCTTGAGCCTTTTCCTGTGGCTCAGGACAAGAAATGTTACTGTACAAACACAGCATTCCTACTTCGCATCCAATTTCTTCCCCACCGTGTGTCACTAGGTTCACTTATCTTCCCCATCCTTTGACCCGCGTTAACTTCTGCAAATATATGGTTTCACCAGAGTTGAAGCAGAACCAGTGACAAACATTGCACTGAACGGGGGTAGGCAAGTCGTATTGTGGTTTCTATGTTTTGTTCATTCACACCTGCAGTACTGAGTCTTCCAGTTCCACACTTCAGCTCCTCACCATCAGCGGCTGTGCTGGGGTAACTCATAGGCAGGAGTTAGGTTTTTCTAGTCCCCTCTGAATTCGATTAAAGCTCACCCCGCTTTCACAGGAGGCAATGCAAACGGATAGGAGCAGCTCTATAGGGCAAACCACTCACTGCTGAGGATCTGACAGCTGGTTTCCTCCGGTCTAGTCTGATCCCAGGTACCGAGTGCTCATTTGCAGCCACAGGGTTTTACATGCATGTCTTCCAGTTTAGTTTCAGACAAAAGGAATCCAGCTTGTGAGCATCACAGTGTTGCATGGCTGCAAATCAAAGCTCAGTGACAGGTGATGTCTGGTAACCCTTCTGATCCAGACCGTACAGACCAGTACAGAAGCACCGTTTGGTCCTTCAGCGTTCTCATCTAAGAAAGAGTGCCAGAACAATCATCCTGAACAGTGAATACCGAGTGGTTACAGCAAGCTTGTATGTGCAAGCATCCCTCGCTTGTCTAGCCAACGTCGCACGTCTGTGGCTCTGACCGAGCAGCTTCACAGCAGAGCATGATGCATTATCTGCTCTTCAGTCACACCAAGGGACTGCCAGCAGGCATGACTCTCGCTGCCAAGCCTAGCCATGTTTTCTAGGGCATGAATGTTGATAGCTAAACAAAGACCATCAAATCCATTCGAGTTTGTGGAACAATCAGTGCCAGAGTGATTTCACATCTAACCTATGGTGTGAAAGAGTTTGTAAACTGTTATGAAGATCTGAGACGCTCTTTTGCCTGTTCCCCAGCTGGAACTTAACATCAGTGCTACACAGAGCAAGAGCAGCAAACAGCAGGCTATTTTACCATCAGACACTTGCCTTGGACGCTCAGCACTTATACAAATTCTTAGTTTCAACATATATCAAAACAGTGACAGAAATAATCCATATAAAAACTCCCTTTGTCAAATAAAAAAAACCACCTCTGCTTTCTAATAGGAAGAAAATATTTCCTTTTATCAGTATTGCAAATAATTCAGGATGCTTTACAATCTAAAAGTAGAAATTATGAGTTGAACTCCCAGACTCTTACATTTTGGGTTCCTATTTTTAGGCCTGTTGTCTCTTGATCCTCTGTCAGGAGGGTAAAAAAATTATTTTAAATGGTGAGAAGATCATCTCATTCAGTGGCAAGGAAGAGACTCTACATACAGCAGATGGTTGCTTGTTGCACTTCCTCACGAGCCATGAAGTAAACGCATTCAAAGGAGCACACATCCACTTGTGCATCCCGCTGACATCAAGGTAGGTTAGCCACAATTGGAGGCTGGCAGCTGTCTTGAAATCTAGAAGTTTTTCAAAAGGGGAACAAAAAATTCTACACAACCATTGGGGAGGGGGGGAAGCCCAAAGAGCTCCAAATAAGCCTGAGCTCTGCTACTAAGCAAAAGGCAGCCTCACATATTGCCGGGGGACTAGGACTCTCTCCCCATGCTGAGTCTCCTACCCCTCAGCAGTGCTCATTCGTATATAAGATACTGTTCCCACTGGTTTCGGTGGAACTTCCCCCATAAAAAAGTTGCTACTGAACATGAACACAGACATTTATCCCGTGTGTGATGTCAGTAAACCCTGGGAGAGCACAACTTCCCTGCTGTTATGTTTCCGCTCTTTCCTTCCTTCCTGGGAAATTAGACTGTGATTTCACAAAAGGCCGTCTCCTGAAATTTCTGAGTCTTCATTACGGCCACAAGAACAGCCGAAAAAGTAGTAATTTTGGGAAAGAAAAAAGGAATGAATCCATTTTCCATATTGAAGCAATGTTTTGAGACTAAATTTACCTGCGTTTGACTGAAACAACATTTATCTTGATACATTTTATTTCAAATGTAACAAATATTTAATTACGAAAATGTGATGGATGAGAACTGATCTCACCAAGAAAACAGCAAGTCTTTCATTTCAGGTTGACCTGACATGATGTTTTTTCCTTCCATTTTTCAGTTCAAATGTAATTGTTCAGACAGCCATTAGGCAGAAGGCTTTTCCAGTTTTTGGAAAAAATTCACTTGGGTGTCAAAAGCAGTTGTGAAAGCAAGCACTCCTGCTGGGGCAGACACACACTGACATAACAGGTACCTTAAAATAAAGAAATTTGGTAGGAACTGCACTCTCTAGGGTAACCTAAGAGGATCAGAAAAAGGTACAGACTGTCCTTTTTCCTCATTTTGGTTGCCATCAACGTCATTTTCTCTATTGTATCATTTGCAGCACTGGAAAAGTTTTAACTAATGACAATCAGATGTTGTTAGATGGCAGTCAGAATGACGACCCGGCATGAAGACACGCTTCCTGTACTTTCTGTTCAAATTGTCTAAATTCAGGCAACTGATGCTAGATAAGAAGTGGTAGGCTCCAAGAAAGAGGCATGTGTCTGCTTGATCCTGGTGGTCTTGCTCATTTACTGTGTTTGCATGGAACTTGATACATTCCAGTACATTACAGCTGCTGAAATACTACCCAAGCGCGTTACTCTGAATTAAATTTACCTTCTAAAGTGCAAAAGCACGTTACTAATGATGACGAGCTCCCCACGCAGCACTTTAACCACTCTTCCCAGAAGCTACCATCCAGCACATAAAATCCCTAAGTACCATGATGTCAAGACAGAAGGAGGTTTCATCAAGGTCACACAAAGGTTGCACGGTGAAGGTGAAAACCGAGTTTAGTTCTGTGTCACTGTAGTAAAGCACTTTGACAGCAGACCATCGTCTCTCACTGATGTCAGCCTCTGTAATAATGTCTCTTTGGTGGGGAACTGCCCGATCTGACATCATTAGCAGATCTGGAATTGCTAAAAGGTTTAGGGCTTCAACATGTTTTGGTTTTAATTGAGCATGAAGCCTTCTTGGCAATAATACCAAAAAAACCTTACACCCAAATAAAATGTTTTGATTGGCTGGTCTTCATGAAGTGATTCAGAACAACAAAGCTGCACCTTCTTTCTTCATGCCGGTGCAGCTGTCAGAACTAAATACTGTGGGCTGAACATCTTTGAACGAGATTGATTGCACAACATTTGCAGAAGTGCAAAACATTTGAAATGCATATTGTGTAAGAAAAAAAAAAAAACCCCACACACAAATGGACAAGCCCTCCTCCCCTTTGAGTTATTTGGACCATTGTGAAAACAGATAAACTGCTCCAGAGAAGACAAATAAGTCGGGTCAGTCTTGCAGGAAAGTGCTCGTGTCACAGTCACCCTGGGTAAAACCAATGCATTCTCATGGCTTTAGACAGATTTCTTCTTGGTTCTTAAAATGAAGAGTTGACAGCCCGTGAGAGCAAGCTTTAAAAATAAAAGCACATTTCTAAGTTTAGGAAAAATAACACATTAAACCCTGAACTTAAAGTCATCTTTAACAGCACCATTTTCCCGGTGATTGTTCTTGCCACAGTATGCAGCACTTATAACACCGCATGATTTTGAAGATCAGAATCTAACAAATACTGAAAGACATTTCTCATTCCCTTCTGATTCCTGGTCCCCAAGCTCACAAAAGCATTCCACATGCTACATATGCCACGTGCTTCAATTTCCAGAATGTATATTATCCATAATTGATTTAATACCTCAGCGCTGGGAACCGTATAAAAAAGTGAATTGTGACTGTTTCTTGTTCTCCTCACCCCTGCAATACGTGCGTTTTACACAGAGACATTTCTTCTGTAGCATCATCTGATTTATTCAGGAAGAGCCCAGTCCTACCACATAGGAGTTTTACTGCTCATTTCAGTTCCCGGTGATTGTTCTTGCCACAGTATGCAGCACTTATAACACCACATGATTTTGAAGATCAGAATCTAACAAATACTGAAAGACATTTCTCATTCCCTTCTGATTCCTGGTCCCCAAGCTCACAAAAGCATTCCACATGCTACATATGCCACGTGCTTCAATTTCCAGAATGTATATTATCCATAATTGATTTAATACCTCAGCGCTGGGAACCGTATAAAAAAGTGAATTGTGACTGTTTCTTGTTCTCCTCACCCCTGCAATACGTGCGTTTTACACAGAGACATTTCTTCTGTAGCATCATCTGATTTATTCAGGAAGAGCCCAGTCCTACCACATAGGAGTTTTACTGCTCATTTCAGAACCATTATCACGAGTGTCTTAAACCAATCTGTGAGGTACCTTTGAAAGGGGTGCCCTGCCTTTACCCCGTGCACATTGTTTGCCTTCCCTGTACAAATTCCAGCAACAGTGTGGTCCTACAATCAGATCAAACAGCTGAGCTGGCAGAATGAGAACTCTACAAAAAAAACCCCAAAATTAAATTTTTTAGCCAGATCAGCTTGCTGCATGACTACTATTGCCAAAACAAGGGATGAGAATGAGCACCTAGTTAGATGCAGAGGCAAGAGTGGAATAGCCTCTTCTCTTACAGCTTGAAGTCAGCTCAGCCTTTGAAGGCCATCAACAAGAAACATATCTTTCAGATGTACTGGGCCACATTCTTTGCTGATAAGTTGAAGTTACATGATCATTACAGAGGTCTGGACTTAAACCAGCTAACATTTTGTCCTATCAAAGCCAGTCTCCCCCGAAGCTGAATATATAAGTAGTTCTCCAGTAAAAATGAAATATAGCCTCAACACCAGTTGCTCCTGTTTTCATAAAGGGCAAAGCAAGAAGATGAATTCTTCAACACATGCCTGACTTGGCAAAGCATGTTGTGCTTATCTGTTCTTCAGCCCACAGCCATGATTCAACTGTAATTATGACTCTTCCCCTAAATAACAATTTCATCTATCATTACCATTATTATTACTGCATTTTTAAAATGGCAAATAGCATCTACCTATGTGGAACGTAGGAGGACTGTTTTCCTTTTAATATTAAGAAGTTCTCTCTCAAAGTAAACATTGGCTGAACCTCAGAGCTGGTATACTGTTGAGGAATGCAGCCTTGCACAAAGCCAGAGGCTTTTTAGAGTGTTAAAAGAAACCTCAGGCATTGGAGTCATCCTGAGGAAGCAGATGAAAACAATGTGCACACATGTCAAAATGCCGACTCCAACTACTGTGTGAATGTGTCGACATCGTTTGAGCTGGTAGGAAGGCAGGGGCTGTATGGAACAATAAAACACTTTTTGAAAGGCTGTTTTCTAAGATGGATTAAATGTTTTTTAAAAAGTAAAAGATAACACACAAAAAGAAAGCTGAAGTAGAAACTAAGCATGAGTGCTCTTTATAAAACTAGGTTAGTAGTTACAAGCACACGAGAGTCTGGAACATCATACACTTTGTTCACTTGTAATTAAGACTTCACTGTTACCTTCATTTTCTTTCCATTCTCCTTTGTTTACAAATTGGAAAGTCTCGCCAGGTCTTAGAGTTGTAGACGCAAGTTGAGCATTGCTTATAGGACACGATCTCTACACTATGAAATCTCCAAATCTATTCAGTGTTTCTTTTCCTTCCACAACAGAGCTTCTCTCTCCACCATTATGGGAGACTATTCTCGCTTTTAACGTACTATGGTGCAGTGGCAAAACCTAGATCTGTCCTGGCAGGTCCCTACATCATCATATCCTTCTGGTGCTCAGAGACCCCATGTCCCTTTACACTGGTGGGCTCAATCCTGCTTTCAGAAGCTGGAGAGGAACAGGAGCTAACAGCATTGCCACAGTCTCTGGTCGCTTTGCATAACCTGGCAACTCACCTAGAAAACCCAGCAGATACTAAGAGATAGGAATGTAAACCCTTTATTCTGCAAAGGCAACCTGCCAGGTCTCTCAGGTAGTAACATCAGAAGTAGAGCCAGGCAGAAAGTGAAAAAGAAAGCCATGGAAGACAACTTTTCAATAAAAGTTTTAGGAACAAAAAGTATCTCCTGATTCCAGCTTACTGTCCCAGCTGCTTAAGGGCCATATAGTCATACCATCCACCACCCTCCAGGACAGAGTTTAAGCCAGACTTCACCTTGCCATTATGTATGCTGGCACCCACCTCTCAGAGGTGAGGTGGGCAGTCACAGGGTGCTCTCATCAGCACTTGTCTGGGAGAGGTATCCCAGGTCAGAAGAACCTGTCTCAACCACTGCAGCAGTATGCCACAACCAAAGGGAGGCTGATGTAAGGCTTTGAGAATCTGCAGGGTAATGTTTTCTGTCTTGATTTTGATTCTTCATTTCCGGCCAAAAACTCTTCTTTTTGCACATACAAATAAAAACACATTTCTCCCCCATAGTCTTTATACGACTGAGTAGTAGCGATGATACAAAGCTGAAATTCGTAATCTAACTGGAGAATGAGCCCTCTAACTGCTCACAGTAATGTGAACACGACATTTGTGGAGGCTTTCTAGCTGGTAAGGGTAGAATAGACAATGTTTATGAGCCTCTCATTCACACAGTGGTATGACGGAATGACAAAAGGCTAGGATGTGTCTAAGCGAAAAGTAAGATGCAAGATAATGCTGTGTTCAACCTCCAGTGAAAAAGCAGAAGAAAGTCCATCTGCACAGATGAAGTAGTGAAATGGCTCAGTAGTCAACAACGGGACAGACATTTGCAGTTAGAAAATCAGATAGGAAAATCAGATGGATATGAACAATCCTTTGAGTATTGAGCTGGCCTTGCAGGTAAAATTGAAGTGAGGTTCTTAAAACAAAATAAAACCCCATCATGTATAAGCAAACAAGAAATACATGTTCTTGAAACTCAGCATGGTTGCAGTGATGATATTCATACTCAAGCTTGTTTTAACAAAATATTTGGGGAGCTTCCTACCGTGATTGGAAAAAATAATTTTTCTGCTCCCTTTCATCAAGCTAATGAGAAATAATTGAGAATGAGATAGAATAGAAACCTCTGCCACCACCTCTCCTGGGGTGATAAGGCTAATTCCACAGGCTCTTTCTTTGGGCTTGCCCACTCTGGACTATCACTGCAGAGTCTGTGAAATATGAAACATGGTTCCCAGCATACGCTGTGAAGGTGTCAAACAGAACCCACTGCAAGCAGAACTACGCGTCAAGTCACGTGGAAACTATTTGTTGCAACAGCACAACCAGCAGAATGTACAATCATCATGAGTTCCACAGTTCCCGTTTCTCTAACAGTGGAAGAAGATAAAGATGCCAGAAAAGATAAGTTGCCTAATGCACATCGTGACAAGATTTGGACAAAGAATTTTTAGAGCAGATTTGTCTGCACTGGACACCAGATCTTCCTGCTGTTTGGTTCTCCTCAGGAAGCAGCACTGGAAGGCCCCAACAGGCACTCAAACACCATTCCTGGAGGACAGCCTGACAGTCAGTATGGAATGGAATCACACAAAGTCAAAGTACTCTTTGTGACAGTTTTTCTGCTCATTCTTCCATCTTTGTGACTGATCTAATAGCATCTGCAAATATTAAAGGAAATAAATCAAATGTTGGACTTGTGCCTCCTCTATAAAAAAGTCATGAACATTCACCTACTTTAATTTGCTCTTAATAAAATGTTTCTTGGTAATATGGGTAAGAAACCTGAAATGCCTTATGAAATGTGAGAGTAACACATAAATGACATAGGAACCACTAGAATCACAAAACTGGCCAAATTCTAGAGTCTGAGCTGAGTAGGTCATGGGGAATTGTACCAAGCACTAAAGAGACAAAAAAACCATGTTTCGGTGAGGTAAAATTTCCAACAAAAAAAAGTTCAGGTCCACTCAAATGTTTCACTTGATTTCACTTTCTTAATGCATTTTAATTTCCATATATTTGCTTTCAAAAGGAGAGTTTTGTTATTTTAATTGCCATAAGTCAAATACATAAAATTTGCCTCCAAAAAACCTAAAGTACAAACGTGTGTCCAGATAAGGAAATGTTGTATTTCAGCCTTGAAGTGCTGTTGGTTTTTTTTTTAATTAAAACTTCACTGAAATACATCTTAAAAGTCTACTGGAAATTTTTCAATACCCTCTGCCTGGTCAGATATCCACATTCGCATCTCAGAAAAGTAACGTTAATTTATACCTCAGAGCACTTTTAGACATCAAGGGAGCTCTAAGCAGCTCCAGTCTGTCCGAGTGTCTTTAGCACTGATTGGCACAGAGGCAGGTTGCGGTCCCTTCCCGTCTAGCAGCGATTCGATGCAGCACATTTGTTGTTCTTTGCTGCCAAGGAGACAATCTGGTTTTCATTTCCTCTGAAGAAGAGCATAATACTATGAGTAAAACATGAGATATAATTAGGCAAAATGGTTGAGTGCGTGACTGAATGGAGAAATTGAACTCCCAGATACAAAAAATAGCAACACACCTGAGAAAGAGAAAGGAACATAGCGCTGCCCTCCCAACCGGAGCATCCAGAGGCTGCACACACTATCCTTTCCTTGTGCAAGCAGGATATTTCCTAGGGATTGTGCAAACTAATTAAGTGTCCTCTCATAACATCTGGAAAATAAAGAAAAAAGCCATTCCAATTCCTGCTATTTTCCTACGTAATGAAGTAAAATGTACCTTGAGATGGAAAACCTGATTCCTGCACATTTATAGCTCTGAACACAACTTTAACATTATTCTCCAGTGCTTTATGCCAGTTCGATGTGTGTCTTTGTCTGAAAAATGTCCCTTAACTCATGCAATGAGGAATTGTCAAAAGTCTTTTGCTGCTAACAGCAAATATCAGTTGATTCATTACTGTTCACATGAAGTCAATGTTTTGGAGCAAGAAAACCTGAATTCTCATATTCCTGAGCCACGACAGTGAGCAGCACCACCTCCTGCTTGTTATAACCCGTGAGATTACGGAAGGCTGCAGGACACTCCAGGAAACGCAGGGATCCTCCAGAAGAAAGAGTCAGCTATCCAGCAGATGCAACTCCTGCTTCAAAGATGGACAGAGATTATAGAAGATGCAGGTAACAGTACCACCAGTCACGTCATACTCCTCTCCAGCGAAACTCCGTAAATACAGTATTGCTGTGGCTGGTAACAGAGCCCAGGCTTCACACTAACTCCGCAAGCCTTGTCTGAACTTGTCTCAGCCCACCTGGACCTTTCTTCCAGCTTTGTGGACAAGAAAGCCCTAGAGGCCCTGGGCATTTAAACACCTCACCAAAGAACTGCAGACTCCAGAGATGTGTAAAACTGGTATTAGGGGGAATAAAGTGGAAAAAACCCAAGTATCTAATAGATGCGAGACACTCCAAACAACAAATCTAGGTTTAATGTGGGGGTGCAGGCTAATAAAAAATATCAAATGTTAAAGCATGTTACAAAAAAAATCTAAAAATATTCCCAAACGTAGGCTAGAGTAAGAGCAAGAAGTCCTCACGTGATCATCAGAGCCCTCCATAGGTAGGGCTCAGGACACTGGTGACACACGACCTCCTCTTCCAGACTGAAGCCAGTGATTGAGACCCAAAGGGAGTGGAAGGGTGTGTGTCTCAGCAGAGAATGGGTAGGTACAAGGGAGTGCGTATACAGCAATTTCAACTGCTATTGCGATATTTACTTATTCAGATATTTTCTAGAATTGTACTGTATTTTCCTTTTCTAGCAATTCAGCTACACAAATAATATCTGGCATCATATACAAGGAATGTTTTTTTCTGCAAAACAATATTTCAAATGTAACACTTTCAACTAACGGATGGTCTTCATGTGGGCCCTGGATCCCCACAGATGTGAGCGCAGCTTGTCCATCTGCATTAACGGATGTCTCTGGGCAGTAAATTCAGCATGGCCAGCACTAGAAAGATTGCCAGCATTTCTAACCAGCACCAGGGCGTATCTGCACCGCAGTTTGTGGGCTGGAATAAGACAACTCTGCCGGTGCTCTCCAAGCCTGTAGTTCCAAATGTGAAATCACACCACTATGGTTAGCCCAGCAGTGAACACTGGCCCTGCTGAGATACAGGTTTAGACTACCCTGCATTCAACACTGCCCAACACAGCCACAGCACTCCGGGTTTACAGCTGGCTCACATCTGGCTGCTTCAGAGCACAGGCTCCTCCCCGCCTGCAAATCCACTCAGAGACATGCTTGAAGATACAGTCCAGAAACCCAGAACACTCATGAAAACTTCTCATAGTCCCCACTTCTTCCTCTCTTTTTTCCTTTTTCACCAGCTTTTTGCATGTGGCTTTTCTCCAGGAGTGCACCTCAATGGTTTATTAGCAAGAAACACTGCCTGCCATTTCACTATGGCATAGGCAGCAATGATACTAGGAAGAAATGTTATGCAGCATCTTCAGTGAGAAGACAGCCAAGGCTGGTCATCCCAAAGCAGCACTGGTTATGTGCAAGAAGCACAGCTCAGCCCACTACAACAGCACAACGTGGTTCGCAGGTGGCTTTCCCTCTCCAGTGTTCCCCTGTAGCTGGAAGAGGCAATCAGATCTGTTGTTCACTTCCAGAGACATTAAAGACACTACCTGGATGAGCGGTGTCTCACGAACCCTTTCAGCTGTAGCTGGAGGGACGCACGGCTCAGCCACGCAAACTGATTCAGTCTGATAATTGTAACAGCTGAGAGTGTCAGGAGGATGTTTTCAGCAGTTCTGCATCTGGCTTTAGCCTTAAGAGTTTGGGTTGGGACTGTAAAGAATTGGCAGCTGATAACAGAAATGGAATGAAATCAAAATATCTAACCTTTGTTTATCCATCATCTTGAAATATTTATAATGGTCCAAGTAGCCCTCCACCCACTCCACAACGGAGCTTTTAAATGTGTGTCCAGATTCAAGACGGGCAGCATCTTGAGCCCATCTCTGGATTAACCCAAACGCTTCTCCTCAGGCCGGTAACAGATACTTTAACAAAATGACATCAAAGTCCAAGCTAGCCTCAGCTTTGTATTTCCTGCCTAAATCCAACTATTAGGTGTTACAAGACTGAAATGATGTCTAGTGAGCCCAGGAAATGACGTCCCGGATGAAGTCATGCAAGGCCTGGCTCCAGCCAACAGTATATTTATACTGTAAATATAAATAAATATATTTTTAAAAGTTTAGGGCCAACTGCCCTGAACAGGGAAATCTATATTATAGCACCTACCTAAATGGATTTCAAGCCTGACTTAAGTTTAACATTTTTCTCAGCTCTAATTATTTTCTTTAAATAGAATTGTACACACAATCTCCATATTAAAATCACAAATGTCCATAATGCCTTCAAGTCCACATCTGTGTTCTCCTCTGTCCTCCAAGGAGTTGTCTGCCGGTAAGGAAGATTACACGTTGCCTTGAATTTTCCTAGATTATGTCTGCTTGAATCTAGCGTTACGGTTCAGCCTTTTGTACACATGGAGAAGGCAGCTGGAACATTTCAGATACAGATGTGAACCTCCCCAGAGTTAATTATTCATTGTTTGCATCTTCAATTTGAATTACCCAGCTTGTATTAGAACCCTGTATACTACGCACTAGCTTGGGGCGCCAACACCTTTTGAGATTTGCTGGCTGCAAGCACTGCTTCGTATGTACGTTCCCAGACACTTCTGGTTTAGTGATTGGTGATGATATTGTGAACACATACGTGGAAAAAGTCTTTGACCAGAAAAGCAGTTAAACAATTAGCAGTACAGATGAGACTAAGACCAGCTCTTCTAAAACCTTTCAGCTGCATTCCTTGCTCTCCCTACTCTCCACCATCCCCATGCATCCCCTCCCTTCGCTGATCCAAAATTCCTAACCCTGCAATCGGTTGTCTTTGTGTACTGTTTTTGCTGGAACTCCAAGACAGTTTATCAGAAGGTTTTTGTACAACCACACTTTCTCTCAGACCTGAAGGAACAGGTAGTTCAGTTCCCTCCCACATCCTACATCCACTTGCTAGAGAAGAGCTGTGAGGTGTTTGTGATGATCTATTTCAGACTGCTTTAACATTGGATGCTCTGGCCTCATGGTCTGACACCTGCATGGTAAATCCTCTTTTGTGGGCTGAGAATGACTGACCTTTTCCTCTTGGGTAGCCTTATGTCCTCTTTCTTGGCCAAGTGCCATGGGAAAGACAGCATGCAAAGGCAGCTCAAAGAATGATGTATGAATCAAAAAAAAGGAAGGAGGCTTTGGAAAAAGAAAAATCATTCAGCATGACTGAGCACATTATTTAATATACATGAGTCTTTGAATCATTTAAGGATCCTCTCACACCTCTGTGCTGGCCCTTTACACTGACATGAGCCTTGCTTTAAATAGGTTTCCCTGGATTTGCCTGATTTCTAGGAACTCTTTAAACTGAATTATCCACTGGGATCAATTTCCAAACACAATCCATCACTCAGGGCACAGATTTCCAACTTCACAAGCCATTAGTTAAGCTGGAAGAACAAATTGCGAGAACTGCTGTGGGTTTCCCTTAGTTAAGTTATACAACCAAGTCACTGCTTCAGAGGCCAGCAAGACCTTTGCTGCTGGAATGGCTGGTGGGAGGCTGATCGAAGCAAGAGCCAGCCACTTAGGATGTGGGAAAGTCACACACTCCCTGCAAAACTTCTAGGATTTGATGAGGTGTTTTTCACACGTGAAATATCCTGATGGGGGGAGGGGGATAAAAAAAATAGAAATAACATGGCAAAACCCGATCACGCAAAATATTCAGTTCAAATGCTGTATAAAAGAGGTGACTAAAGTTATCTAGACAAACTTTCCCAGGCTGGACAAGTGCTTCTGATATATTTTTTTATGCCTAGTCATTAAATACTTTCCATGAAAAGTAATTTGTCAGAATCTCTCAATGCTGAGGACCCCCAAAACACTGTACAGATGGCAGAATAGTAAGAATTTAAACAGGCAGACACTTGTTCAGTCTGTTTGCATGTTTCTGTAACTGGATTTTTTTGTGTGTGGATTTCCATTGGGTATATCCTACACTTGTTATATTTGTATTTGGTGGAAGTAGTTTGTGAGTTCTACAGCTAGGACCTATCACAACCAGGGAGAACAGGAGAAGCTCTGGCAAAGCCCTGGGATACCCCTTGCCTTGTAGGATGACTCAGGAATACGGCAGTATTTATTTTGTCAGACATTCAAAGAAGTGCAGAGATGGAGGAAGATTTTTGCTCTTTTGCACATTAACCAAATATTTTCCCAGATCCTCATCATACTAATCCAGATTAAATCTGTGTAACCATGGTGCCCACATGGCTACAAGTTCAAGCATATAGGGAACTCTGCAGAATGGAGGCCCGAGTTTAGAAACATTAATATATGTTTAGAACCACAGTATCTAAGCCTAACAACACTCAGAGATCAAGTCATCTCCCTGAAGATATGTTCACTACCTGCTGGCCACAGAAAAATTGTCTTGGCCATAAAGACCTTCGTGATACTAAGAGGTTCAAAAAAAGTGACATGCCCTGTGGTGTCATTGCCACAACCCATGTGAGGTTCAGTTGTAGCGTGGTCAGGCTTAGCTATTCTTTTACCTCATGAGTTGAGGTAGAAATAAGTTTAGATTTGGATTTAATTTTTTTACCAGGTTTAAGGGTTAGGTATATTTGTAGAAAGGTCACAGCAAGGCATACATCAGAGCTACCTGGGAGTCCTCAGTGCTTTAAGTGCTGACTTTTTATGTAGACTGCTTCCATGCAGAGAGACATCCCACACTCCTTATAGTGCTTGGGAACATCACTTTGAACCAACATTCATCCCATTGGCCTGGGAATCAAGCTAATGATGTTTCCAGTAGGACTGAAAACCATACCAAAATCTCCAGATGGGTAGCAGACAGCCTCAAGGACTTGATCAGACAGGATTAAAGACTAGTAAGAGGGTGTTGTCCAGAGAAAGAAATGGCACAGCATCTAATTCAGAAGGCTGAAAACTAAAATAAGCTGTCGGTCTGCTAAAAAAGATTTTAATTAAAAATAAAATGGACTAACAATTTACAGATGTTTGGAGAGAAAATGTTTAAGTTACTCACTTTCAAAGCCTGAGCCCTCCCTACCTTTAGTATTCCACTTGCATTTTAATGGTTGTGGTGGCTTTCTGCCTCTGCCTGCTCCCTCCTTATTCATAGCACAAACTTCATGAGTCAGCAGGTCTTGCACTCACCCCAACTTTGAAGTCACATCACTTCTATTATCTTCAGAGTTAATTGGTGGAAGTAGGAAGAGAATTTATCAAGCCAGAAAATTAAATACAGGTACATGTATGTAAATGCTTAAAAATAGTCATTTGAAAAATACTATTTTGGTAAAATTGTCCTCTAGTCCGTTCTCCAAGGATCTAATTTACTGCAGACTTTCACAAAGTTCTTTGGGGATTTATACTAGCACTTTCAAAAAGCACATGTACAAAGCCAACCTGCATTGCCAAGCCAGAAAAGGAGCCTCTAATCAATTAATTTCTTTTAATACTGTCCAGCTTACACTGTTCCTGCCACCCAATTAGGGGATTTATTCACTTTTTTCCTCTGTGATTGGAATTGATGGAATTTTTTCAGTATTGAAAAATGAGTAAAAAAATTCAAAAGTTCTACAAACAAATTTGGTTTCATGACACATCCAGCTTCCTCACTGAAAGAGGTAAACTAAGTTTATCTTGCCTTTTCAGCTGGTTGTTTTCCATTTTAAAGGTCTCTTGGCAAAAATACACAAGAAAAGAAGGGTTGAGAAATGCATCTTCCTGATAAATCTTTGCTATTTTGTCAATTGATTCTACTACTGAATGTGGCATGGTGGGAGATAAAGACCCAAGAACTAATTACCTGCATGCAATGTTTTTTAAAGTGGATGAGAATATAAAAGCTGAGAAAATGTAGTTTTTCTGCCAAGCATTTTGCCTCTCCAATTAAGAAGAATGTGCATTATCATCTTTATGCTAGTGTTCTTCTAGCGAAAAATTGTCTTCCCCTGTTTCTATGACCTCTGAGAAGACCAAGAAGGGAAGAAGGGTGGTGATGAACACAAAAGGACAAACCCAGCTGGTTCTAGCAAAACACTGGAAGAAGCATTGCTCAGATGACTACGGCTTGGTGCACTGGCTTCTCCCCAGTGAACATATCAGCATGGGTTTTTCTTCAAAAACGAACTTTGGAGTCCAAATCATTCTCAAACCGCATTCAAAACTGCCCCAGACGCACTTACAACATCAACCGTTACATCGCAGAGAAAGCTTTTCCAGAAAATCAATCTCTTATGTGTTTGTGCCACCTAGTGAACAAAACACATTGGAATGGTTTTGTGAGAGGGAAGACAGATCTTGGCACCCTCAGAAACACTTGCAAACTGGCTTGCCAAAGCATTTTGGTGGCTCACTTCTTCACTGAGTCAATCACCCTGATTGACTGCCAGTTGCAAATCCTAGGACTGCAAATTAATAGTAATCCTCTGGTTTTAGAGCCACCAAAAACTTTTGTCACAAGAAAAAAATACAAATAGCAAGGTCTCACTCATCCTCTCACGGCTCCAAAAAGTGAGATTAAGGGTGTATGCAATAGGGTAATGAGCAACTCAAAGTAATTTTTTGTTCAGGTGTATAGGGTGTAACACCTAAGTTTAGACAAACTAGTGTGTGCTAAACCAGGGGAATTTTATTCAAATTAATATCTACTTGGACTGTAAAAACCCACGCTGGTATTATCCTGGGACAATTTCCTATGGCTCATTGCTATTTTGGGACCGTAATACATTATGAAGACCTATCGTTATTCACAGAAATAGCAGTCGTGAGGCCCCAGCTGAAAAGAGGGAAACTTGAGCATAGCTACGATTTACAGCCTTATCCAGTAAGAGGGAAAAGTAAAGATAAATCCTCATTTTACAGATGAGACCGGAGTAGATACAAAGTCAAGCAGGGTGTGTTTATGCTGTGCATTTTAGGTCAAATGCAGAGCCTAGTGATGACAGTGAGTGTCTGAGGGTATGTATACATGCATGTTTATAGGGTTACCTTGTCTCTGGTATTGTCCTATTGCATGGCTTCCAGGACCGCTCAAACCAGGGGCTAAGGAGAGCCACAAGGGTTCAAAGTCTGCAAAAACCTCCCAAAAAACGGTAGTTGATTTTGGTTTAGTTGGTGTGATTTAAAACTTCAGCTGTGGACTTTGTTTCCAGATTCCAGGCCAAAATACCTAACCAAGTGTTGTTTCAGTATTTTGCTTTAAGCCAATTTGAATATTAAATGACAATAATCGGATCCTGTGCAAGATGTTATTTATTTAACAGTATTTCAAATATAACAACTATCAGAGCACCAACTTTCCCTCAGAGTGATAAACTCAGTTGCAGGACAAATGACAGGCACAGGCATTATGAAGTAGTGACATCTAGTGCATACTGGATATTAGATTAAACAACCTTTTTCCCCCCAAGGAAAAACATCCTGAAGGCAACTGCTGATCATCTTTAGCACAAAGTTTGAGATTTCAATTGTTTGTAAAATTTAGGTCTGCACTAGTGCAAGTTAATTGTATCTGTTCAACAGTCAAGTTCTTTTATTAAATGCTCATGCAGAGAAAATATTTTCCTTGCACAGAGCAACAAATTTCTCGCCACCTCCAAAATCAGGCATATTTATCACAGCAGCATCAGGCTCACAGCCTGTGTACTGGATTCTCTTAAGGAAGATTAAAGCAATCAAAGAAGAATCACTAGTGAGTCTTGAGAAACAAGACTAGTTATGATTGTTCATTAAAACCTTTGATAATGCGTTTATAAGAGCTAAACATCGAAATTCACAAAACATTGTTTTGCTCATGAGCACAACATTTGCTATTAACACAGAAAGCCTGAAGGTGCTGCTTACAGCACAGAAGACTCAACATCAAAACTGCCAGAGCAGCACCAGGTGACCCTCAGCACACCTGCAAGCGAGCTCATACCAGAGAACTGTGGGGGGGATGGACCTTCCTTTTCAACGACTGGCACACGCTGCAGCCAATTGTACCATGAGCAGGAACTTGCCCAAATTCCTCACGTCTCTGCCGTGATAGAACACACTTAGGGCTATCCAAGGCAAAGGAGGTGGTCTCCTCTAAGAGCTTAATCTGCAGGAGTATGCTCCATTGCAAAATTAAGCCACTCATTAGGTCAGAGAGTAGCCAAGTTCCTCCTCATGGTACGATTCACTGCAGCGCATGCCAGTCATTGAAAAGGAAGGTCCATCCCCCCCACAGACCCATCACGGAACAGTCTTTCTTCCCTAGTGCCCACGGGAAGCTTCCCACACCTCCCTGCTCCTGGATGCTCCACCAAACCCTTCAGGGCATTCGTTGCCACTGTACTTCAAAAGGTGCCGAACGCCCTGTAACATAACACAACCTGTTCCAAATGAACAAAGTTTGTGCTCGCAACTCTGTTAAAAGCTGTATTATTTTTGGTCCCAAATAATACACCTCAATATGTTCAGCCACGCTTGTCTGAGCTGCAGCGATTTTTTCCAGCGATTCTCAGGTGGTGTATTATTCTTGCCAGTGGCATTACTAGGCTGGAAGCGTACGGGCTGTAACACTGATAATCCAATAGGGAGATGCTATCCTCTGAACCTGCAGTGATCCCGCTTATCCACATCAGCGGGAAGGAGCCTGCTACCAGTGGAGGTCCCTGCCACTGTACAAGGTGGAGAGTTGCGACAGTTTACCCTGATTTGAGGGTTCTGGGGCTGTTTCAGCTAGAGCAGAAATGTCAGCTCAGGTATCTTGGATTAAATCCAGGTACATAATTGCATGCTTCCTGTCTACATTTCCCTTTTGCTTTCAGCTGGATAAGTTATTCCTCATGCTGCTGCCTAAACTGCGTTTTGCTGCTCTGCATGCTAAAAAGCTGCCATATTCCACCCCAAACTTGGCTGCATTTAAAGGAAGGATTAACTGTTCTTTATGTACGCAGTTTGGAACTGGAGCGCATAGCCCATTGTGTGTTTTAGGATCATTATTTGAAATAGCAGTTTACCACTGGTGTCTTCATCTTACACTCAATCTTGAAAGCAGGATACCAAAAATAGACTGCTACGGAGAGCAGGTTAATATCCACAATGAGCCAAACTCCGTGTTTGCTTAGAGCCCGACTGCCGCAATGTTTTTCTGGAGGGGGCTGGGAGGGAAGTGGCCTCTTCAGAATTAAGGAAAAAGTAATCCACTTGCATCATAGAAAGCTGGATTCACATCAAAGGCTGTGAAAGCTCAAAAACTGGCAGCTTGAAATCTGCTAAGAATTGAAGTGTATTTATACCTTTTTAAATAGAGCTGGAACAATGATGCAAACAACTTAATCCCTTAGCAATTTCACAACCTTTTGTTACTTTTCAGAAATCCCTCTCTTGTCCTGCTGTCTCAAATCACCCATTTAAATCTTTTGCATATTTAGGACCATTTTGCACTCTAAGAGTTTGATCCTGTTGAGTTCAGCAGAGCTGCAGAAGTGCTTGGGAGAGGTGCAGAGCTTGGCCTCTGGCCCTGACGGAAGGCGGATGCCAACACAAGACAGCACACAGCTCTGCACAGCTACGATCTGCTGTAGCCCTTAGGACAAAGTCAAATAGCCCTAGTTTTTAAAATTGGGGTAAAACCAACCTGCTTCCCAGGAGAGCTGAAAGCTAAAGCACATCCATGTGACAAAGCCTATTTGTATGAATGAGCCTGAACAACAGGCTCACTGGCCTTTTTGCATCGAGTGCTTGTTATACACATGCATGACCTCTTCAGCCTGAAATCGCCAGCGCGTCATTGTCTAGTTGCAGGGCAACCAGTGAGATACAGCATCCAAGTTCATATCTGAAGGGGAGAGCAGAGTCTCCTTGGTGCCAGAATAGAGCCCTCTGACTGTACCTGTTGGAAAAGAATGCCCATGCCAAGCTTCAGGCGGTGAAAGGGCACTAACACGTGTGCCTAGGGCCTCTTCAGCCCCGGGGTGTGAATCCACAGCATCCCCCCTCCCAAGCTGCACCTCAGCACCAAGCAGATGAGATCATAGTCCATTGCCCCTCTTGAAAGTACCTCAGTGGATATCCAAGGTGGTAAAACTCATGAGGGAAAGAAGTGAAAGGAGCCCAATCCTGTAGCTAAGCAATCGAGGTTCTCACAGCTGGGAAGAGGGTGGTCTGGGTTGTTTAGTCCTTTTGGGGGTGTGTTCAGGTATTGCACTAGCCACTGGAGATACAGACAGAAAACAACCCAGGCAACAGCGACCAGCAGCCCCAAATTACACCTTCCAGCTGAGGAGTTTGACCACTGCTCTAGGTGTTGGTTTCAGGGTGCAGCCCTGACATAGCCAGGCCAGCTCCTGCTGGCACCAGCCTGCTTTCTGCAGCTACCACCACCCTTTCCCTGGAACCACAGGATGAAGCTTCACACACGCAAGCACATACACACCTGTGTTGGTTTTCTGCAATATTAATCCTGCTTGATCTCTGCACATTCTAGGTATAAAGTTACTTTTGCGCATTTTCTCTGTTGGCAGCCCCCTTTAACCAGCAGTTCCCCATTACCCCCCTGCAAGAGCTCTGAACTCCCGCCCTGCAAAAACACAAGAGCTGGCTCCCTCGCAGGTCTGCTGGAAGTAGTGGGAAGGACACGTACACAAGAAGCTTCCAAGCATCCCCCAAGAGCCCAGGGAGTAGGAGCAGAGCTTTGGTAGTGCTTTTTGATTGCTCTACCCTCTTTCCTTCATGATCTTCACCTGCCCTTGTCTGTAAAAGAAAAGCATTCGTCCCTCGTGTTAGCTCTGTCTGGCAGCAAGCATATAGCTGTGTATAGTCAAGGGACTCCACCGCTTTGAGAAAGAAGAAAAGGCTTGAAGAACATCCCGGGCAGCATTTCTAGAGCCAGGTGAGACAAGGATTTCCCACAGCCTCTGACTGACTGTTCCCAAGAGCCAAAATGTCCGATTCAACACACTGAGTATCATGACAGTACATGGAGGGAAGTCAGCATCCCTGGGAGGCCATGAACCCTAGAAACCTCATCTACTGATGAACACCCTGGAATATTGTTAAATAGATTGAGAACTTGCCAAGGTCTCACAACATCCCTTGCTAATGCATTTCATTCTGTCTTGAATAGAAGTGCTTTTAATATTTAAAGGAGCAAGGGCTAGAACTTGGCTCTCCTCGATGGTCACCATTGGGAAGCACTGGTTCCCCAGGCTGTTTGGTCATCCTCACTCAGGAAGCATTTCAAGAAAAGTTTAATGGTCAAAATTTTGGTTTCTTTCTACAAAGACTAAAAGCAATAAAACATGTGAGTCAACAGGGGCTTGGCCTCTTCCAAATTTAGATTCAAGGTCTTAGTCTGGTTGACACAGTAACATCAAATGATAGTAACTGCCCAGCAGCAATGTCGAGGGTGCTTTACAGGCGCCATAATTACAGCAGTTAATTATTTGCACAGTGTCATAGGTGTGCATAGCAATACATTGTTTAGACAAGTCCCTACCCCAAGGATCTTGCAGTCTAATCTGGATGGACACAGTAGAGATAATTAAAGAATGACCCATGAAAGCAAGAGCAGAAGCGAGTCAAATTTGAGTTCATCTGCTAATATGACTGTGGGACATGTTTACCCCTCTGACTACCTAACGTTATTGCCAGATTTGTTTCTCAAATGTGGGACAGACACAGCAGCTTTTGCAGCCGGTGAGGATGAAGGCAGCAGCTTGGCTCCATTGCTGAGGTTCTGGTGCCCTCCTGCGGCCACCCACTTTCATCCATTTGGCATTGACAAATATTAAATAACATTTATAAATAGAAAGGCAGAAATTAACATTTATGTGGCATTCTGCAATCCTCATTATCATTCCTCCTCCAGCTGAGGTTGCCCTCACCTTTGAGTCACAGATAATGAAATATTTTCACTCCAGAAATTACAATTCACTGCCGTTTCCTTCAGAGCATAAGGAGATAATGAAGAAAAGGGGTAGAGAAGTTCAGGACATGTTGATGCTGTGTGGTCTATAATGTTGACACAGGGACAAACCCATACCCACAGCAGAACCATGAACTTCTGGACATGAACTTAGCTACACAACACAGGCTCACGTTAAGCATTTAAACTAATCAGCCTTCCCAGGCCAGAAGAGGAAGATTAGCTGTTAGGAAACTCAAAAGTACCTTCCCCAGTGACTAGTAATTTTCCAATTTTGAAACCAATCTTTTTTGTAAGAATAATATTCCCTCTTTTTTTATTGTTTATTTACGTTTCCAGGCCTGTCTAATGTCCCCAGTTTTCACCGGGTACTAGAAACAGAAGTACCACCCCCGCAGAGGAAGAAGGTGACTCCTGCTGGTCATCCAGCCTGATCCCAAGTAAGCTTGAAGAAGCCTCCTGAAAGGTTCTTCTCTGAATCCACACATCTCTCCTTGTGTGAGCTAAACAGGAACACCCTCCTCTATTTGAACGTATCCTTGATTATGTACTTAGGTACAAACAACAACATCTTCTGGAACTTAAAGAGTTCACTCTGAAAAGATACATGAACAAAGAACTGAAGCAGTCCTCAGCAAGTGAGGAAAAGGACTTGAGAAAAATTCTTGTAGGAAATATGAAATACCAGCAGGATTAATATGTTTTTAGCATTTTGTCAGGTGTCCTATAAGCACCCCGGCAACATTTTTATGGGACCATAAGGAATTCTGGCATTGCCATGAAACAAACAAATTAGAGACCAAACAGGTCCTTTGTCCATGCATATGCCCAGTAAATGACAATTTAAGAGTGTTATCTGGGATAACCCAGTCACACAGCTAAAAGTAGAAGATCAATGATGCTCTAGCCAGCAGAACAGCAAATGTTCATCGCATAAGAAAATTGTGATGGTGTAAATGTTGTTAGGTTGCCAAGGAAATGGTGAAAGACTTCACAGCCTCCATAAATGTGTACACATCCTTGGACAAAGATGTCTCCACAGCTTTGGGACAGAAGGCAAGAGACATGCTGAGTCTTAAATTATGCTTAAACATGTGCAGTATGATGTTGGAAATTCCAGACTATCCATTAACTTTACATATGCATATGCTTATTCATACCTGGACAAAACAGGGAACTGAATAAAATATTCGACACCTACTACTTTCAATGGACTGTATGTGCATACCTGTGCTAACGTTTTTCCATTTTACTGAAGTATATTTTAAATACAAATTTTGTAAAACAGATTGCAAAATCATGTCTTAACGTTTTTCCATTTTACCGAAGTATATTTTAAATATAAATTTTGTAAAACAGATTGCAAAATCATGTCATGAATATCATTCACTTAAATATGAAAGTGTGAAGCAGATACAAGCTGTTCTAAACTCCACACAAAAACATATCACTTGCTCAGAACAAGCAAGCATAGGAAATCTCATTTCTGTAACAACTTTCCATTTGTTTCACTTTTCTACCTCCTGCCCTCAAGACTGAAAAAATGTTTATGTATATACAAGCATACACACGTTTACTATACCCCGATTTCTCCAGAATCCAACTGAAAAATATCCTACATGCAATTTTTGAAGTTGCCAGAGAAGCTTTCCATAGTTGTCACACTCCCATTAAAGATTTACTTTATGTCTTTTTAACTTGCAGCCTAGAATGCCACATTTAACATTCAAAATTTCTTCCTTATTGCTCAAGTCAAAACTGTGTTTCCTTACCCATAACAAGGACAACAACAATTGTGACAGTTGTTCTTCAGTACCACAGCAGACACAGCACTGCATCTCTCAACTCACACCAGCACGATACGAGTAAAGATGCTGTACATAACCTGACTAACCACCTACAGCCTGCTCCTACTGAAACTGCATTACAGGCTCTTCCTGTGTGATGTGGGCAACGTTAAACACAGAACAACATTGCTCAGCTGCCACGTGGATGAAGCTCCAGAACTGAAGCAATGAAAGACAGGGAGTCACGCACGGCTTCCCACTCCAATGCCAAGAAGGCTGAATTTAACTCAAAGCTAGTCACAACTGCACCCAAATGTCCTATAAAAATACACAGGACATCCCAGATTCCTGAACTGTACGTGTCTCTCAACTCACACCGGCACGATACGAGTAAAGATGCTGTACGTAACCTGACTAACCACCTACAGCCTGCTCCTACTGAAACTGCATTACAGGCTCTTCCTGTGTGATGTGGGCAACGTTAAACACAGAACAACATTGCTCAGCTGCCACGTGGATGAAGCTGCAGAACTGAAGCAATGAAAGACAGGGAGTCACGCACGGCTTCCCACTCCAATGCCAAGAAGGCTGAATTTAACTCAAAGCTAGTCACAACTGCACCCAAATGTCCTATAAAAATACACAGGACATCCCAGATTCCTGAACTGTACTGCATCCAGTCATAATTCTAGGAAAGCTATGTTTACACTTCAATTGGCAATTAAGTTTTTCCCCCCAATAAAATATCATCTTGTGTCCCTTGGAATGCATGTGCCTCGTGTTGTGCAATATGTAGAATATCATCCTGCTGCAGACAGCAGCATTAGCGGTGAACCAGACATCTATGTTACCTTACCACATAACAGAAGACAGTTGCGATCATACCCGGCAAATCAATATGATCACTTGCGTAGCAAATCATCCCTTTTCTTGATGTATTTTAACATTTGAAGGGTGTAGTTTAACAGTAAACAGCAGAAACCAATCTTATGAATACTTACAACTCGTACCCTAAATTTTCCCAACCCTTCTACGCTTACAACCAGTTGGATCTTGTTGGAAAATGCTTTACATTGAAAACAATCCAGCTCCAAGATCAAATGAAAGTTCAACCACTTGATTTTTCAAAAGAGAAACTGGAAGTTTCTATTCTTTAAAAGAGTTATTTTCCCCTATGAGAAGTGAAGCAATTAGCCTTTTTCTCCTCTTTCATCCCATTTTCCTCAAATCCAGAAGAGAGCTCCTTGAGATATGGCCCTAAACCTAAAGCACTGCCAGAAGCCAAGGTCAGCTCAGTATCATCTTAGAAGAAATTGCTGCTTTGGAGAGTGAAACCAGAAATACCAAGCAGGGACTCCCAACTAAACTGCCGGAACACCCAACACTGTCCTCTAAACTTTGACAAACCCATGCTGGAGAGCACCGTCATGTACCTTAAGACCAGTGAAGACCCTGAGGTATCAGCCCAGCGACATTTTCATCTACTCTGTTTAACTCACTCTCATCCCTATCACTACATATCAAATTCAGCAGTTCTCAGAATAAAACGTCATGTGAAATCTTAATGTGTTTTACCATACCTACAGCTCATGACTCCATCTATAGATGAAAATCACTGAAAAAAATCATCTTCTCTGATGCTTCTAGCTGAGAAATTAAGCTAACTTAGCAACACCAAACTAAAATATCAGATACTTCATTACAATCTATTAGGACAGAAATTTGGTTTTGAGTTTCCTTGCTGAATCTTCGAAGCAGTTGCATTTACATCTGTCCTTCAAACCTCCACATCCAAAAGGCAGAGGTGTCAGGAAGTCAGCTAAGATGTTGATATCTCTCCAAAATAGCTGCAGAACACACCCTCTTATGCAACTCATAGCACAAAACTTTCCACAAGTTGGAAGATAACATATACATAAAACTGTTTCCAAGAAAAATTACTTGCAGTCACCGCAAGAAGATTTTACATGAAAACAGATTCTACAACAAAAATGCATTCCAGTCTCTAGTACGAGTCTACTCATATCAATCATATCCAACCAAATGCATATAGAGAGCTCACATGATCCAGGGACTACTTCACAAATAACGTTCAATATTTCTAACACTTATTTAGACTGTCACAAAACCAGTGAAAAGCATGTAGTCACTTTAGCACCATAAATATCAAAACTACAGAGCTGTCTGCAGCTGAAATGTTTCTTAAATAACCTGGGAATGCTGGTCACCCATCTCTTCTGTCAAAGCATAAGTGCAGAATAACAGTCTTCATCGGAAAAAGGCAGAGAGTTACTATAACGTGGTTGTGGGTAGACTTCCAAACTTGAAAGGAGCATATCTATATTCTCATACAAATACTAGAAATAAGACCTGAGACGGAGCAGAAATCACAACCTTTGCTCATTCTCCAACTGCCACCTTCTGAATGGCACCTGCTAACTATACAGAAGCTCACTGAAACCCTTCTCAATAGAAAGGATCCTAGGTGGAATCATGAGTGTTTGGGATTGGAAGGAATCATTCAAAGGCCATCTAGTCCAACCCCCCCGCAGTGATGAGGGACATCTTAACTACATCAGGTTGCCCAGACAGACAGCCAACCTGGTCTCAAATGTTTCCAGGGATTGGACATCTACCATTTGTCTGGGAAACCTTTTCTGGAATTTCACCATCCTCATCATTAAAAAGTCTTCCTTATATCTAGTCTGAATCTCCCCGCTTTTAGTTCAAAACCATAACCCCTTTTCCTGTTGCTACAGGCCCTGATAAAAAGTCTGTCCAAGTAAACTAATACAATCCCATGCTTAATCACGGTCTAAGACACGCTTGCAATCGGTGAAAGTCATCCTCTACATTATGCCTAGCCCCAAAACAAAGCCACTAGGAAAAAAAAGGGCTATTACACAGTTTTAATAATGCCATGTAACATCACAGCATGAATTCCACCTGTTTCAGCTCAAGAACACATTCCAAAACATCCTTCTGCCCCCAGGCATTTACAACCCATGCCTGCTCTCCACACAGCTTCATCACCCAGTAAGCAGTTCCAGCCTTCACATCCAAATTACTTACAGCTTCCACAAGTGGAATTCAATCTATGCTAATTTTCCAATTAATTCCATGGTCTGCTTTCCAACATCCTCACCCCAGCTGACTTGAAAAGCAGGCACCCAGTTTTACACTGAGGTGGCAGAACAGCTGAATGCTTAATGACCTCAGTAGTTCAATTCGCTGATGATTAAATCTCAGTGAGGTTTTCAAAGTGAATTGCATGCAGTTTCCCACCACGTAAGCTAAATGTGAGGCAGTGAGCTTTAGTTTAGAATTGGTGAAAAACTTCCAAACATGTTCTTTCCTTCAAAGGAAATAAATGTTTTCAATGGATTCTAAAAATGCTTTGTTAAAAATCCTATTAGTCATGCCTTAGCTAAAACTTTGACCAAATCGAGTCTGTCCTCCGGAGTTCTTTCAGCTACCTACACGGCTGCTCTTCCCAACTGCCCTGCCTTGAGCCTGTTATTTTCAAATCTGGTTTTTCCAATACCCCAGTGATGAGAGTGCTGTGAACCCTGCAAAGACTGTATTACCGCCCGTGCTTAGAAATTACAGCTTTTCATCCTCAGCTTTGCAAATGAACACTTTGTTCAATGAGGGTATTTGCCAGGACTTCTAAAAGAAAGTGGAACTAAACCAATTTTTGTACTGAAAGTCAAAACTTCACCAGCGCTTCAAATCCGCCACATCAGACCCACTTCATGGCAACCTTGGGAGCATTTGATGTTTACATTGTTGACATGATTGGAGAGGGCAGGACACAGAGTCGTGCGATTGCCAACTACAAGGTTGCATCGCACTCCTAGTTTACTGCAAGGGTATAACTTACAACTAAAAAACCCGGACAAAATCCAAAAACACAGCCCAGCCCCAACTTTCGGCAGCAGGGAAACCCTGTGGGTGATGTATTTTGAGACCGTCTGTGATTTTTTGGGTTGCTGGAGTCAACTGCTTGCCTAAGAGCAGATTTGAGGCACATAACAGCACTCTCCCGAAACCCACGGTCTGTCAGGTCCAATCGCTTAGACAATCTACATAATTGCATAAATTGCTTTCACTTCCTGTACACTATATACAGCTCAAATGAGATTGGGCATCATTAGCCCATATACCCTATCGCTTAGTACAAACATGTCATTACATTAATTAACATATTCACGTTGATTAGAGTCGTGTGGTACATCAGGGCAATTAATACTACTACAGGAGTTTGCCAAAATACTGTCCAGAAGTCAAATTTTTCAAGTCTGAAGATAAGCAGGCAATGCATTGTAAGCTTCGCTGGTATTCCCTTTACCTGCCCAAGAACAGTGTTTGGCTTTAATTTCCCTGAATTTGAGTCCCAAATACAGAACTAATTTCTTACCAGCAAGCATTATTTGCAGGAAAGTAACAGAGCTCCCCACAGACAGCTCAAGTAGACGGTTTCAGTTCTGCAAGAATCTGAGCCAGTTCCTTTTAGTGGAGATTAAAATGTTGCTACTACATTTGCACATATGTTAGCAGAGCAACCACATACAGCCAAACAGGTAAGGTTTCCACATGCAGCAAAGGAGCCTCTACAAAACTGACAACCCACTCCACCTGCCAGCCATGTTGTGCTTGGAAAAAATCACTGTAAGATGTCCCTGCTCAGAGATGGAGAGGTCGGCTGTGATCCTGCCCAGTGTAAGCCTCACTGCTGCCCAAACTCGTGTTGCTTTGCTCTCCAATAACAGAGAATCCTTTTACAGGATTTCTATGAGCAGCTGAATTCAGCACAATCTCTGGAAAAACGGTTCCCATGAAGTACAAGTCAAACAGTCAAAGTCAAAACAGTCACGGAAAAGCCCTTTGTTTCCACTGCACCTTGGGAAAATCCACAAACCAGTAGAAAAAAAAAATACCAACTTTTCTCAAAAGCGTACAAAGACAAGCAAGTGGGGAACTCCACCAGCACCGCTCCCTGGCGCTGCACTCGTGGGTCTTGCCACTGTGTTGAAGTCAAAGCTTGATGGACTATTTAGCAGTTCTATGCAAAACAAGTAGTTTTCCACAGATGCTTTTATCTAAGGCGAGACTGAGAATAAATGAGCCAAACATTTAATCTGCAATGAATACCCAGAAAGACCTAATTCCATACATTTTCCCATACATTGCAGTGGTTTCATACCTTTGTCAAACAAACCATGACAAACTCCTTTAGTCCAGCCATGAGTTAAAACCAAACTAAAATGCCACAAGATAACAACTTAGTATGTGACATCAGAGGAAGTTTTCTGCCAAAGCTCCAAACACCTCTGTGCTGAAGCATTTAATACACAAAGCCCAACAGTGGAACTCTCCATTGTCTGACAAGGGTAGAACCAGTTTCACTGTGACTTAAAACCATATTGCTGTTGCTCCCCTCTCTCTTTGAAACTGCTTTATAATTCCAGGGAACATGAGAGTCTGTAGCGACACCAAGTCATCACTCAGCTCGCACTGATGTCAAGACGCTGCCTTTCTTTCCTCCTCCCGTATCTTTTTCCTTGTTTCTTCCTGCCTCCAACACACACTAACCTTCACATAGAGCTTGTTTTGGGAAGGTGAAAGACAGAGCACTGCTAGGTTAGCCTCCAAATCAGACAGATTGTTTCACAAGGCAAAGAGGAGACCCTCCAATAACAGAGCACAAAGACATACCTAGAGAACAAAGATATTTTTAGGCTATACATGGAAGCTGCAATACAGACCTAAGGATGGATCCCCTCTACCAAAGCTTCATGGAGCAGCAGCATAGACAAGCACAATCCATGAGTAGCACAGCTTATCAGCACAGTCCTTCTGCGTAGCCACGCAGAATGGAGTGGAATTGCCAGTCTCCATCTGGTGCATGAACACCCCCTTTCAGGGCCCTACCTTTTCTTCTGACATCTTAAGAAAAGTCTGAAACCAGGCACATTTGGATCTAAAAACATATGAAACTCTTACCTTGAGAAGAGCTGCTAGTGATGTGGCTGCATGACTTGGAGAACTGCCCTCAGCAGGCACCCAGAGGTGTTGAAGCAGGAGCTTACCTCGGACAAGGAACAGGATGGGTTTTCATGGCTCACCGGGTAGAGCAGGTTCTACTCGTTTGTGGGAGTATCCCAGTGAGTGGGAGGCACAGAGCACCTGTGGGATGGAAGACCTGTGGAGAGAAGCACTGGAGTCAGACATAGGAGAGGATGAAAGGTGATACAGCACAAACCCATAAGGGACCAGATTTCAGCAGTGTAGCTCCCGTCTGTGGCCACCTCTTCTACCAGCAAGCTGAGCAGCGTGCTGGCAACAGGAGCTACGCTTCTGTCGTGGCTTAGGGTCACCCAGAGGTTTATACCTACACAAGGGAATACTTCTTGCAGCACAGGTTAATCACAAATCATATCTTCAGGGCAGCTAAAGAGAACTGACACCTCAAACAGCCATCACACGCTGCCTGGGCATTTCACACACATTCATACACAAGCCACACACAGCAGCTTCAGTCCCCAACTCCGTGTAAGAGAGGCCAGCAACCTTGATCCTCTGTGCTTAGCTCTTAACAAGATGTGCTAACAGTGAGTAATGACAGACTCCTGGTGACTCTGGTCCCAAAGCAGGTGGTGCCTGCAGTGCTTGTTAGAGCACAAAGCCTAAACGGTTTGAAACTCTTGAAAAATCTCTTGAAATCTCCTGAAAAATATTGAAAAATTGAAAGTAATTTCAATAAAATATTTATGCCTTCTCCTTGAGGAAGAAAGCACAATAGATTTTTTTTAATATTTAGAAGGTACCTCATACATATTCATATGTTTTTCTCTCCCAAGGAAATGACACATGATAATACATAAATCTCATTACTTCAGTGACAAAAATCTTACTAAAATTACTTTGGAGGGTTTTGCAAAAGTCTCTGAATGAGCATTTTGGTGATGTTCATCACTTCCTCAAACGATCATCTTACAATCTTTTTTCAATGGTAAAATTTGTGAAAATGTGTCCCTCTCTTTTTTTGTTTTCTTTTTTTTTTCCTCAATATTGGACAATTTTTTCCACTCATTTCTTCATCAGGCTTCATTTTTCCAGTGCCCACTAGAGGGCTCGTTTCCACAGGCTGCAGCCGCACTGTCGGTATAAGCATCCAGACCCGGGTCGGTCAAACCAACACCCCTATGTCTTTGTGCTGTAGTGGAATATTAATGGTTCTGCAACAGCTCAGTTACCCGCTGCATATTTATTGTCTGGTTTGTGTGAGTAAAATATTCGACTCAGTTCTCCAAGGTATTTTACATCTGCAGTTAACATTAACCTCAGAACAGAAGATGGAAAAACAAAAAAAAAGAAGATAAGGTGGGATATCAATACGTCTAAAGGCCACTGAAATAAAATGGAAGCTTTTCTGACAAAATGGGACTTAGTAAGATTGAGGGAGGAGTGAAAGTTCACTAAACAGGCAGTAGTTCTTCATCTTGTAAAATTCCCCATCTTCCTCAAGAAGCGTAAACCACAAAAATCAGCATCACTGTCTGAGTGTCCACCCCAGACAGACATAAATCTTCTGCTTTCTGGAGGTTAAACCACCCTGAAGAATTTCGTCCACCTCACAGATGAAACCACACCTGAATCTCACAAGCTCTCGAACTGGCTGCTGCTGGCGTTGACAGGAGATGCCCAAGTAAGCCCAGAGCGCGCCTGCGCCCTTGTAGCACTCACCCATCACTCACCCTCTGAAGCTCTTCTAAGGGAGCTGGGCTGGCTTGTGAGCTTGGACGGACCATCATACAGGCATAAAATGGTGGCAAGTCTCATGTCATTGCATGGGTTTATCAAGCCATCCACCTGCTGGAATCGTGGGTGACTTCAGTTTCATCTGAGAGAAAGGAGGTTTCTAGTGGTCCTGGTGGGGAACAAAAGCAGCTGAAAAAGCTGAAGCAAGCATATCCTGGAGGCTAAGGGGTCCTTTCACCCTCCTTGCACACTTGTCGGTGCCAAGAGCTAATGGTCCTTCTGTACAAGGGCTACACACCCCGTGCATCCCTTCCCGCCCTGCAGCCCACCCTGAGTGGTCCCAGGCAGAGGGACCTGAGAGCCCCTGCTGCCAGCAGTGCAGTTCATGCAGCTGGGGTCTTTATCAAAGCATGAGCTCGCTCGGGACCAGTTTCCTCATTCATCCATGGGGTAGAAGACCCACCTTTCTCCTCCCCTCCATCTGTTCTCTTTCTCATGTAAGGTAATGGCCTTTATCCCCTAAGGATCATTACTCACAATAAACGAGCACGCAACCCTCCAAACTGCTAGCAAAGAAGCAGGAATCATCTCAAAACAAACGAAAAACTTAAAAAAAAGGTCAATTAAAAAAACATAAATTGAAGGCAGATAAAAACTGATCTCAAAGGATGCATTTTCTCTGAGAGGTGTGAAACACCAGACACTCCAAATAAAATCTGCTAGTGACTTTCCTACTATCACTGATTTTTCCATAACTGTGCTCAGAAGCTTTGGCGGAAAACAGCTGTAAAATGAGACAAATAGACCAGCTGCGAGAACTGAGACTGACCCTTGAGCAAATAACTTCTTGTTTGTCCGTACAGTGAGAGGTTGATCCCGTTCAGGGCAATGGGGAATGCCACAAAGAGGAGTCAGGAATGGGCTGAGTGGATGCTGCCAGTGCCCCAGAGGTGACATCTGTCCTAGAAAGACAAAAAGAGCCCGTGGATGCAGATAGCCCAGAGTCTGGTGTCTTTGCTCAAGGTGAGCCCTCAACGGGCCTTGTTTGCAAAAGCAACGTGTATGCCAAGGACGTACAAGCACTTCTATCATCCAGAGATTAAAGGAGTTCAGGGGATACAATTCATCTTTACATACAAAGAGCAAACTCTTAAAGAGTTGTTAACCACCTCCTGTGTGAACTCAAACCATAAGGTGAACCCTTATGGTTACGAGGAAAGGCTGATAGCAGAGACGCAAACTCGTCACCAGGCTGCTCTGATAACCTGCACAAATGGGCTCCAGGATCTGCGTCATCTCAATCTGAAAACTGCCACGTAGGCAGAGGTTTTGTCTTGCTAGTTGGTCGAAAGCATCTCATTCTTCCTCTGTTTTATTGCTGTTCCTCAGCAAACAGTAATCTCTTTTTTTTTTTTTTTGGGGTGTGGGGGGAAGGCTGTGCAATGTTGACTTGTAGCCGCGTATCTTGCATCTTCTCGCTACGATAAAGTAATTGTCCATCCTTTCTCAGCATTTATCTAGTCAAGGAATGCTTTCTGCAAGGGAAATCACCTCCCCTTGAAACTGGCCCTGATATTACACTAGAGAAATTTAATGCAGGGCAGTGGCAGAAATGTCAGCAGTGGCCGGAAGAGGAGCTTAGTAGTTGACCTCTCAGCCTCCACGCAAGACTCAGCAGTGTTGGCTCGTCCTGCGTAACCTGTGTTCCGGACGTCCCCTTCCTTGCGGGGAGAAGAGGTCATATCTTACGTCTGGCCAGCAATACTTCAACTATCTCCAAAGAAAAACAGATACATCCATTGTAGAGGAGAAAGTGCAAAGGAAAATTCTTGCCTGAGACGATTATGAGAGTTACTGGGTTCAAACTGTATTTATTATCCTAGGTGATCTTCTCTTTAGTTGTCATATCTCTCACTTCTATTTAAAATGCCTCAAACGTCAAAAATGCACGTAGATGCCTGCGTCACTGATATCGCTACCTTTGCGCCAACTGTTGGTAACATGCGATGATGATAACAACTAACCAAGTATTTTCTAGTTTATGGAACAGAGGAGAAATGAACTGTCATGCACATCGGGGAAGAAATGGTTAAAAATTAATTTCAACAGACAGTAAGAAAAGATTTTTGAAGTACATTTAATTAAAGAGACTGGGTTCGGGGTGGTGGATTGGGCTGGTTTATTTTTTAATTCATAATTGCATTGGACCTTTTGAAACAGCCAAGTTTTCTGCCAGCACAGAGGCAGACATTCTAAAAGAAGCTGAATGTTCAAAAAAATCAATTTTCAAGAAGTTTTTGGGGAAAAGGTTCCAGGTGAAAGGAAATAGGATAGCCTTTAACTAATATTCCTTAGACCTGCTTCCCCAGGTAGTTCCCAGACTTTGAAATATTTTTTTCTACTCTGTCCTGCTTTCACATACTTACTCCTATACGTGCAATGTTTTACCACTTTTACTGTGGAAGAGCTCTAAGTTCCTCTGGAAGCTCCCTCTTAAAACCCAGTCCTCCCTGCACATCGGTCTCACTTCCATCATCACAAACTATGTCCCACCAGACTTATTTAATCCTTTGCTAAACAACTCGCCTTGGGAAAACTGTTAGTGTTCCAAGGTAGAGGCTGAAGAAAAACCTTCCATTTCTCAGAAATTGGAATAAGGGAAAAAAATACTGCAAAAAAAAAAATCTACATTTATCAACAAGGATGATTAGTCTGGTGGAAAAAAAAAAATTAAAATAGCCTTCCTAGGGCTGTTTATGTCTTCCAAACTTTAATGACAACATGCAGAAATGTATCTTGAAAATGCTTTTAACCAGAGTTCTGTGGTAAATGGAGAGATATCTGAAAAAAACCTGTCTCCCAAGGCAAAGAGAAAATGTATTCCCTTGGGCTATCTCTTTGAGACAAAGACCTAATTTAACAAAGATCTAAATTAAAAAATACTACCTTGGCTGATCAATTTCCTAAGATTTTCAGACATGAAATTTGTTGTGTTCATCAGAGACAATGGCTGCGTTGCTTTCCTTTCAGTAAGGAATGTTTTAACACCACCTGTTTTCAATACTGCCCACTAATAATCACAGCGGCTTGTTAAATATTTTATTAAGTAATCTTGCATGCTTCTGCTTGCTAGATGAGTATGTGGTGTTGTTCGTAACACCGCAATCGTACTCCCTAAAGGATGCTCTTTATGCAGGAGATATATCACTAAATAGGTTTATAAACCATACTTCGGGGGAAAGGGAAGTTAAGAGAGATCAGTACTCTGTAAAGAACTTCCTTTACATACTTCTTCAAGCCTTGCCTCATATTTCACCTGAAGTCTGGGCGTAAGGTCACTAGTTTATTCATTAGCATTTCCTTGTATGAGGAGCACTTGTATGAGGAGCACTTGTATGAGGGATACTACGAGACACTGTGCCAGTCAGCTCACAACCAGCCAGCATGGCCCATCTCCTCCCCTGTGCAGGATCATCCGCTTTTATACCACAACATCTCGAAACATTTGGATTTATTGCTTTGGGACTCTTTGTACTGAGCATGCAGAAGTGCTGCTTTCTTGGGAGGGGGTCTTGTCACACATTAACCTGCCCATGCTCTGGACAAATGTATTTTTACCCTCAAATACTGACTGAACTAAAGGATGAGTGAGGATTTCAGCAAGAAGTCCCTCCCACTTGCAAAAACATGCGTGCAAAAACACTCCTGATCCCCGGGACAGCTGTCTATGACTCCCTGAAAGGACTTCAATGAGCTTGAATCTTCAACAGACTTGGAATTCAACTGTTAGCAAAGACCTGACATTGCCTTTGCAGAGGGATGGCAATGTGACAGGCGGTGACAATTTAGCCTGAAGCACCTTTAATAAAGAAATGAAAATGAAGAGCGAGGAGGAAATATTTTAAAGCTGTGATCCTCTGGCAGGAGGACACCAGCCAGCGTGGTCCCAGGTACCTCACAACCGGCTCCACGCTGCAGCTCCTCCTGTGCACTGCTAGAGGAACAGCCCTGGAGGTCAACAGCAGGGTGGTACAAGCCTCCCTCTGTGTGAGGTTAATGTGAAAGGATATAGAGCTACATGTAGGACTGGCAATGAGGAGAGGAAACGCTGCTTTTAAAAAAGAGCAGGATGCTTTTTTTTGCAAACCACTGGCAGTTAAAAAATGTAGAGTCCCCTGAAGCTGTTCTCGCCGCTGCTTTTCAGAGAATCTTTTTTTCTTCTGAAAAAGCCCCAGGGGTTAGGAAGACACGAATTGGTAGCAAAATGGAGCTTCACTGGCAGTATGATTCATCTCACCTTTTACCGCCACTTTCTATTTCTCCTATGAATCATTATTACTAATTATTAGGAACTCAAGAACCAATCCCCTGTTGATACCAAAGGTACATGAGTCATCAAAATCTTTAACTTTGACCATGATCCAGCACCTAGTAAACTCATTAGGATTTTAACACTCTCATACTTCAGATTAGGCTTCCTCCAGAGACTTCAAGGTACCATGGCACAGACCTGATCTGTTACAGTATGAACCAGGATTAATTCCATTTGCAACATCAACACAAAAGGCAGGACTACGTAGGCCCTCATGAAACATTTCTTGAAAAGCATTAACTATGTTCACAACCCAGAATCTCCTGAAGGGTATCGTGCCTTGACTGCCACACGCCTGGGACCGAGGACCAAGCAACTTACTTTCCAAATCTACAGGTGAAGCACGAGGCTTGACATGAACACCAGGACTGGAAGCCAGCCTGAACACTCCTGTCAGGGCTGAAGAATGGGCTCAGTCCATTCAGTCCACTGAACTTCTCAGTCTCTTGTCTAAGCCTAAGCTATGTACAGAACAACTGGAGTCAGTTAGTTCACTGACTTAAACATATCTACATGCATAAATCCTGATGTACTAACTCGTAACCTGACTCACTAAACCTGAAGTCAAGACCTGAGCCATCAAGAGGAGCTGCCCGGAGCCCGCACAGCCCAAAGCGGAGCAGCAGATCTCGGCGCACAGGGGGGTTCCAGAACCTTCTCTCTGACAGGAGAACATCACAAGAGTGGAGAGACCTGCCAGGAGCCGGCAACTCTCGCAGGTTGGGCTGACAAGGCGAGAACATTGCCAGGGTAGCGGCAATGGCACCCAAAGCACTTTCCATGATCTACCAGCAGTCCTGGCTAACAGGCGAAGTATCAATCAACTGGAGGGTAGCCAATGTGACACCCCTCTACAAGAAGGGCTGGAAGGAGGACTCAGGCCTGAACTACAGGCCTGTCAGTCTGACCTCGGTGCCAGGAAAAAGTCACGGAGCAGATCATCTTGAGTGCCATCACATGGCATGTACAAGACAACCAGGTGGTCAGGCCCAGCCAGCATGGGTTTATGAAAGGCCGAACCAACTTGATCTCCTTCTGTGACAAGGTGACCCACTTAGTGGATGAGGAAAGAGCTGTGGGTATTGTCTACTGTGGTGCCTTTGACACCATTTCCCTCAGCATTGTCCTGGAGAAACTGGCTGCCTATGGCTTGGATGAGTGTACTCTCCACCGGAAGAAAAACTGGCTGGATGGCCGGGCCCGGAGAGTGGTGGTGAATGGAGTGAAATCCAGTTGGTGGTCAGTCACCAGAGGTGACCCCCCAGGGTCAGTATTAGGGCCTGTCCTCTCTAACATCTTTATCGATGATCTGGGTGAGGGGATTGAGTGCACCCTCAGTAAGCTTGCAACACCAAGTTGGGTGGATGTGTCAATCTGTTTGAAGGTCAGGAGGCTCTACAGAGGGATCTGGACAGGCTGGACCGATGGGCTGAGGTCAACAGTATGAAATTCAGTAAGACTAAATGCCAGGTCCTGCACTTGGGCCACCACAACCCCCTGCAACATTACAGGCTTGGGGAGGAGTGGCTGGAAAGCTGCACAGCAAAGAAGAACCTGAGGGTGCTGGTCAACAGCCGATTGAACATGAGCCAGCAGTGTGCCCAGGTGGCCAAGAAGGCCAATGGCATCCTGGCTTGTATCAGCAATAGTGTGGCCAGCAGGAGCAGGGCAGTGATTGTCCTCCTGAAAAAAAGGCCAATGGCATCCTGGCTGGTATCAGCAATAGTGTGGCCAGCAGGAGCAGGGCAGTGATTGTTCCTCTGTATTTGGCACCGGTGAGGCCACACCTTGAGTACTGTGTCCACTTTTGGGCCCCTCACTCCAAGAAGGACGTTGAGGTGCTGGAACAGGTTCAGAGAAGGGCAGCAAAGCTGCTGAAGGGTTTAGAACACAAGTCTTATGAGGAGTGGCTGAGGGAACTGGGATTGTTTAGCCTGGAGAAAAGGAGGCTGAGGGAACACCTCATCACTCTCTACAACTACCTGAAAAGAGGATGTAGAGAGTGAAGGTTGGTCCCCTCTCCCCAGCAACAAGTGACAGGATGAGAGGAAATGGCCTTAAATTGCACCAAGGGAAATCTAGGTTAGATATTAGAAAAAACTTTGCAGAGAGGGTTGTCAAGCACTGGAACAGGCTGCCCGGGGATGTGGTGGAGTCCCCATCCCTGGGACGTCTTTAAAAGCCATGTAGTTGTGGCACTGATGGACATGGTTTAGGGACCCTGGCGGTGCAGGGTGGACGGTTGGACTCGATGATCTTAAAGATCTCTTCCAACCAGATGATTCTGTGATTCTATGATTCTAAGATGAAGCAACCAAGAAGCAAAAGTTACAGATGTTCTTGACACCCCTTTCACCAGAGCTAGACTGGCTATGCACACCAAACGCCGCTGAAAGCAAAATTCATACCCAAAACCCCCAAATTAGCAGGAAGTTTGAGAACTTGGTCTACGTTTTAAACTCTCCAGGCTTAGAAGTGCCACTCATTTTATGTTTCTAGTACATCTGTCAAAACAGGGTTCTGACCTTCACGTGTTCTTAGATGGTCTCCTAATAAAGGAATGATTAGTAATATTAAAAGCAATAAACATTAGGCCATTTCTATACAGATTAACATTTTTAAACACTTAAAACTGCTTAGTATATAGTCAAACAAGACTTCAGAGCGTTTCTTTACAGTGCTCAGCTGGGCAAACAAAATTCAGACTTATTAACATAGACTTACCAATGAAAGCCCAGAGGGGGGCAGATTTAAAATAAATATATATCTGAGAGGACAGAAGAGTTGGTTTAGCCAGGCAAAACAAGCTGCAGTGATGAGCGTCACAGTGGAGGTTCATGAGGTTCAGCCCGGCAGCTATTGCAATACCCATGATCTCAGTGAACGTAGAATTACCAGTCTTCCAAATCAGCAGAACTTCATTTTTAATAAGATTTAAAGGTTAAGTGCCTGTAATCTTTGCTCGAGATCTGTTAGACCTCTTTCCTTCAAAGGCATAATGGCAGTCAAATTAGTCATAATTGTTTAATCATTTATACAAGAAAAGTTGCCTATCTCAACAGAAGTGCCCTCGTAATCACTTTTGTAAATACAATTGTATTCATCTGGTATAGGATAACAGGTTCAAAGTTGTAAACCCTGGAAATCTTTTACTATATGAAATGTTAATATAAGCATTAACTCATAATGTCTGCCTGTTATCACAACAGCAGCAGTCCCCTAGGAGTCAGGAGGTTTACGCTAAAGCACATAGTGCTGAGTAAAGAGCACATATAAATCTCGATTGTAACTGAACGCAAAACACCCTCTTTCCTTCCCCACTCCAAACAATAAATTGAGAACAAGAGATACATACAGGAGCATCCTTCTTGACTTTTTATTCACCCTAAGCTCTCCAAAATGCTTTTCATGTCTTGAGAAAAGTCACGCATCAGAAGGATGCTCTGGGTTTTTCCAAGTGCTGCTGTTGGGAGGTCGTAGATCAGGGTGGCAAAGGCAGAAAGGAATGGGCTGAGCACACGTCAGCCTTGTGGCAGCCCTGCTCAGCTGCAGTCTATGCAGCCTGGTCTCAAATAAGGCAGAAAACAGGTTTGAAAAGGGGGAGGTTTGTCAGTACTGCAGATGGGCAGGACCTCAAGGATGTTCTGAGGATATCTGTAGTCTTTGCCAAAGGAAGAGCACTCAGCAACTGGAGGGAGCTTTGTCTCAGGAGTCATCGCATGACCTTGAAAGAGGCTGCAGAAAGTGATCTCAGCAAATTCTTCCTATACTTCTGATTTAACACGGTTTCCCAGAAAAGCTTTGACGGTTCACAAATACTTCCTTAAGCAGCAATAGTGCAGACTATCTTTGTATCGATCTCCTCTAAATTGCTTGAAACTAGTCACTGCAGCATTTCCTTTTCGTGTTGTTAGTAGTAGCAGGATTAAAAAATACTTCTTCTTAGTCACAGTAACTGAGCTGAGTTTTCACATCTTCAAACTTTCTAACCTCTAACACACCACTTGATAGTTTTCAAGAAAAAAGAGAAAATTGGCCGGTAGTGTATTTTCAGCCTCCAGGTATGGATATAAAATTGAGCAGCAGTTCTGCAAAGAGCAACTTAGTTTTTGAGGTGGTTGCTCATTCAAGCCCTGGACCTGACCACTTTGAACACCTCCCTTTTTTATTTTTTCTAGGACTAAGCTAAAGAAGACTCCAAGCAAAAAGACAGCAAGAGCAAGGTGGCCAGCAGCATGCTGGGAAAGGAGAGATTGGCAGCCCTCAACAGATGGGCAAGGAAGAAAGGAGATTAGGGAGGTGCTGGGTGACAAGGGAGAAAGCATCTGATAAGTGCAAGTGGAAGGAAAATAATGAAAGGGATCAGGCGGGCTGGAGTTTGGAGCCCCCAGATAGAGTCAGGGTGGAGCAGGACCCAGCACGCTTGAAGAGGGGTGATAAGAGCTGGTCAGATTATGGCTGTTGTTGCCAGACAAAAATATTCTGCAGCAGCAACGAGCCCATGAACCAAGCAGCAGGAGAACTTTCTCAAGGGGACTGGCTGTATTGGGCCATCCAAGCCCTTTCCTTTTCTCCCTGTGCATGTCTAGATGACTTTTAAAGACCACTGCTGCACTTCTCTCTGTCCAGATCAACCACAGCAGGGAAAATCAGCGTGAACCTCAGGATATTATATCTCTGCCCCTTTACGCAACATCAGTATCTAGCAGAAAGCTGCCTCACGCAGCTGGGATCCACACGACAGTGCTCGTTAACGGAACAGAAGGCACACGGAACACACACAAATCCCTGCCGCTAGACCCTGGAGTTTCTGCCAGGCAGACACCCAACTATTTAAAGGGCAACTGTGCAAACCTGACATCCTGAATGGGTCCAGTTTCAGAGTGATATGCAGGGAGGATATACCAGATAGAAGATATCAGGGATACCCAGCAAGCGGGATTTGTATGGCACTGCGACTCATTTGCTGAATGGTAATAAATGTGGTGATATATAGTCAGCATCATACGCTCATATATACGCCAGTAAATGTGCAAGTGTGTGTGTATACAGGTGTGTGCATACAGGTGTGTGTGCATGCAAAAATAAGTACATACATATACGTGTGTGCGTGTGTGTGTGTTAAATATAAGACATTTCTCCGTTTCCTCAGACCCTCTCTCTGCTGACAGCAGCAGAGCTGCTGCTGGCACTTGCTGAGGAAACAACCTCCGTCCATGGAGATGTGCTCCATGCTCTCTTCCTTACCTCTCCCTGTCCTGAGAGCACATTTGCCCAGACTGTTTTTTGCTCTGTGTGTGTGTTCCATACAAAGAAGGCTACTCTCACCCACGCAGCAGCGGGCACGGGGCTGTACGAGAGGTGCTTCATTCAAAGGCTCAGGCAAGCTGCCGAAGTCCTCGGCCAAGTGAACGACTGCTTTGAAAGAGCTCTGTGAGCCAGGCTCCTCTTTGTTCCCCTCGGAGTCCTGTTGCTGCTGCCTCACATGATTACTTTTTGGCCAGGACACAGAGTGCTTTTGAAAGAGAGTATTTGTCTCTCAGGAGGAAATGTAACATCAGTGTTAGTTGGGGGTTGCAAATATAACACAATGAGCAGAAGCCTTTGACTTCTGCCACAAATAATATATATATGTACGTGAACCAGCACCACCGTCAGCAGGAGTTGGGGGGGTGTCACCGCCTTACTGCTCCAGGGCCCTGGAGATCCCCATCATAGCCAGAAAAATAAATTTTCATCCCCTTAAGGTGACCGCTGAGTTCCTATATAACTCCTCCTTGCTGTACTGGCAGCTCAGCTCCCTGCCACGTGGAGAAGAGCAGAGCACAGGGCCAAATTTTCAGCTGGTGAAAATAGCCAGAACTTCCTTCTAGCCAACCCACTTGTGCTCACTTCCACCAGCAGATAATTTATTCCCGTGTTCCTGCATCAGGAGCCAAATCCCTTCCTTTTGGGGCTGGCGAAGCTGAAAGAACCATAAGGACAGTGATGCTCAGCCTGCCAAAGGCATGCCTTAGGGATAGCCTTCATGTCAGCCCAACCACTAACCCAAAACGATCCGTTTGCTTCTTGGAGGAGCAGTACCCTGCCTTACAACCAGGAGGAAGCATAACCCATCTTGTCATTTGTAGAAGAACATAACCCTTAGGAGAACTAAACCTTGGGATCTCTGCCTTTGCTTTTTCTTTTCTCTTCAGTGCAGACGTACAGCCCTGTTATATGAGCATAAAAGACAAGCCAGTGTTACTTTCGGGTGTAGATGGGCTGTGAGTGTACGGTTAAGTGACTGTGAGTGTAAGGTAAAGATCCAATTTCATATTTCAGATACTGAAGTGCAGAGGCAAACTAGAGTTAATGCAAACAAATGAAAAAACTCACACCTGGAGACAACGGGAATAAAGGGAAATCGTAAAAAAGCCTCAACGGATTTCCAAGGCCCTTCCCTTCACGTACAATGCATTCAGGAGCAGGAGGCAGAAAGAAGACGTATACACCACTGCCCACTTCTGGATGGCCTCAGAAACTGCTTGGAAGCACAGCTGGTACTCAGAGAAGGGGGTTTCAGGAACCATCGAGGGAGCTGCGTATGATCCCACCCTTCCCTCTCCGAAAGGTTCAGCAAATCCTTCCCCAGCAGTAACTGAAGCTGTTTGTCCCAGGAGATGCACAATGTCCCTTTGCTGCACCACAGGCACAGGTCTGCTCCACCACAAGTTTCCTCCAGAGCTGACACGGCTCTGAACGAGACACACGGCTCTCTTTCTCCTCAGCAAGGGCTGGGGCTCCTCTCAGCGCTGTGCAGAGGCTCACAATTATTTGGGGGGCTCTGATTACCTCCCTCTTCTCTGACTTCTCAAGCCCAGAGAATTTAAGGTTGACACCCACTTACACTCTTAAGAATCACACACCACCAGAGGTGTTCACAGGTAGAAAGGTGCTCCCCAGATCATAATCCACCGGGCTCTTAAGCCCAGCCACAAGAAAGCACCTTCTGTGAATGATTTCTGCAAAGAAAGGCTATAATCCCGGCTTCATATGGCAATTTTTGAAAGAAATACCTAATTAAAGCAAGTGCTGCTCTGCAAGATGTCGTGGCATTCATTGTGCTGATTTCCACCGCTGGTTGTACTTCCTGGTTTAAAACTTGGGGATGGAGAGGCTCATCCACATCAGGTGCTTTTTACGAGAGTGATTTTTAAGGTATATATTGAAATAAGGGTTGTTTCCTACCTCTTGAATTACACAATCCTTTGCTTACAAAACTTTCTGTACCCTAGGCTGGCAACCTACTGTGCCATTTCAATGACTTGTATAATGTCTTCACAGGTTTATTTTCCTGAAGCCTCTTGCCGTAGTTTTGGCTTCCATCCCCTCACCGCTGGCTGGTGGGCGATACACAGCTGAACACACACACAGAGCTTTATTAAACATGGGTGAATGCTGAAAAAAAATATACTAGGACTGGAAGGAGTTAAAGCAAAGTGCAACACCATGTTGAACGTGCCACTTGCCTTGCAACTTATGTTGCCCCAGCCATGCAAGCAGCCCCGGTGATAGCCTTATCTGCTGCCTGCACTGCTGATCTGGGCAGCCTTCTCCCTCCCAGCTCACCCCGCACACTGACACAGCACAGCATAGGTGTGGAGAAAAACGAGACATTTCAACTCAGATCCCAGGAAACCACCACCAGCTTCATCCCCTGTTCCACCTGCAGGTGCTGCTACCTTGTAAAACAGCGCAGAGGCTCAGGGACCAAGGGCCTCGTGAATACTAGCGAATTAAACAGCCACCGGGGATGAGCCATGACCATCTGTATTAGTAAGCATTTCATGGCCTGCAGCAATTACTGCTCTGCCCAGCCGTTCCCGGGCACAGTCCAGAGTCGAGGACCTAATCTCAGTTGGACATCAGCACAGAGCCACTGTCTTTTGAAGTTGACGGTATTTTACTAGCATAGATGTAAGCTCTTCTATGCCAGCAGGTCTCTGTGCCTGTGAATATTCCCAGATATAATTAACTTCCAAACACAGAAGCAGTAGATAACACTTTGTGGTTATTCAGATGCCTGCTATCTCAGTTCACCAAGTTACGTGCTTCTTTCATCAGACAGCCAACGTCACTTTAGCAAAGACGAGTTCAGCCACAAGCCTACAGGGCTGCCCTAGTGACTTCTCTGGAGAGTGGATGGCAAGCATTACAATTAAGACTCTCCATCGAGAAATTTATAGCAAAATAACTGCCTCCGAAGTACAGCTAGGACTCACCAATAAATACCACCCTTTCATCAGAGGGCAAAGTTCGTCTCACTGAAGAGGCAGAGGCTTGCTTGTCCCTGCTGAATACCTCAAAAACTTCCCTCAGTGTTTCACGGCACACCTCCTACTCTCAGTTTTACTTGAACCTCCACCTATGCCCTAACTGGAGCATTTGCTAACTTCATTTCAACTATACCCTACATTTACCAGAGAATTTAACTGACCCCTCATCACCCATGTGTGACCACTATTATTTCCCCACTTCTTACCACAAAGTGGAACTGGAACAGGACCTTCACCAGGTCAAAAAGTATTTGCCCTCAGCTGAGAGATGTTCTGCACCCGTCTGTGGGGAATCCATACCAGCCTCCTAGAATATTCTTACTGAAGGGTGTGGGTTTAAAACCACACATTCAAAGGCCCAACAAACTGTAATGGCAAATATATATCATAACTTGAATGCATAAACATTTTGCATGCATAAATATTGGAAGCAAAAGAAACCATACAGATTGCAGGGGTTTTTTAAAGCTGTTTTCAGAAATGCAACCGACTATATCCAACCAAAACTCATCGTAGTTCTGTCGCTTCTTGGAGGGTACGTAAGTATCAAAGCAGTAGCAGCACTCTAATGCAGAAAATACCTCCTGTTCCTGACGGACCCAGATACAAAACAAGGGCCTTTGCATAGAGGAGAAGTGCCCTTGAATTTCAAATGCTTTATGCCAGTCTGTGCAGCCGGGAAACTGTTTGTTAAATGTCAGTATTAAAACTGCATGCTCCAAATCTATCAGTCCTTGTTCTTCTTGACCTAAAAATGGTGTTTTTCAGCATTTGTAGATTGGAGCATGAGATCACCTCTTTGAAAAGCAGTCCCAGGTTCACTTGGGCAGCATTGCTGGGATCATTTTCATGTGCAACTAGTAACAGTTGGGTTAAATCCTCAATATTTATTTTCTTTTCTTATTTTTCTTCAGCCTATATACTATTTAACGGGAATTGCTTTACAGAGTGTTCATTTCTCTCTCCCAAATCACTAGTGGTCCACCAGCTACATGGTGAGGAGCATCAAGTGGGCATATGACCATGGGCAACATATTGGCCAAAACTGAATTGAATTTCTTATGGAGCATTTACATAGTTTCTGCGATTTGGACATACTCAAAAGATTTTTTAAAAGCCAGGCACAACTACTACTGCCTTCTCACTGATCATTATTAACAAAAAAGTGTAGCTACATGGACCACTGCAGAATCAGATATGATGGGATAGGACCAAGGTGGCAAATAACTTGATACTGATACTAAGGAGAGAGGAATATATGAGGGTACCTCCATGACTGCTGCTCCAAAACCAGCACCTAAACTTGTAGTGTTAGGCCTCATCTCATTTCTAACATGCACATTAAGGTCATGAAACCCAGAAGTGAGAATCTCAAAGCTCCCCTGAGCCTGCCATTACACATACAGTCAACTTTCTCCATGCAGCAACATCCTCACACACACACACACACAGAGAAAGAAAGAAAGAAAGAAAGGTGTGTATCTGAAGACAGAGAAGGCAGGAGAGTTGTCAAGTAGAAGCTGAACACCAGACGAGCGGGCATAACCTAGCAGAGCCAGACAGTGACAGAGCATCTGCGTTCTGCAGAGCCCATCTGGTTGCAGCCCAAATCCTGAACAGGAACCCGGTACTTACAGGCTCTAAACTCACTCACAGGTTAGGAAAAGCTAGGCTGCTTACCGACAAAAATCTTTTTTGAGCGTCTGTCCCCTTTTCTTCCAAATACATCACAAAATTTGCAGCATTAACGGTCTCACAGGTTAAGAACAAACTTTACTTACACAAAGGTCTTAAATTAATCCAAACTGACACAAGCTCCCTATTGCTAACATACATCAGGCTCTGAACAACAGGTTTATTTAAAAATACACTTTATTTACAAGACATTTGAACTTCATTTTGAAAAAAATATAACTGTACATAAAACTGTAAGTGATTTTTCACTAATAGTTATTAACACTGAGATTTACAATCCATAGATTCAGCAATCATGGAAATTACATTTTGGCACATTATTTAAATCACAAAATGAACAGAAAAACTGGAGAAAACTTAAGCAACACAACTCCATAAGTGTAACAATCTTACACAGTGACATCCTCATGTCAAGGATATCACTGTTCAAATAAGGTATTTAACACAGAAAGTGCTTCCACTGTACAGCAGAGTAAGTCGTAGAACCTATAGAAATCTTCACAGCTTTTGAATTATCTTTTGAGAAACTTCCCTTTTACCTGCTTTCCCATTTGTGATCCAGGCTTTCCCCTAAGGCATTAACAAACGACTAAGGAACCCTACTGATTCCATTACACCTTCTCAGGCTTAGGAACCAACCTTCTTTAAGCAGTTGGCTCAAGTGGAGTGTTTCTAAAGAATTTAAGTATATATAAATACGTGTATCTCAGGATAACTACTTAGACAACAATTCTACACAGGCCACGGGCCATAAAACAGTCCCTGGAGTAGCTCACATCAAGGCCTTTGGTAGTAGACCTTTGGCAGTGAACTTCACTTTGGGGAAAATTCAGATGCTGGCATATTCCCTTCAAAGCTCGGAATAAACGGGAGCATTCAGGACAGCAAGTGTTATAATCAGGCTGGGCAGGGGGAAAGAATAGGAAGAACTAAACAAGGGCAAAAAGTGTTTTGCAACGGCAAAGTCTATCACATACCAAAAACGAAAAAGTGGGGGAATGTTAATAAAATGGGAGTCCAAAAATTAAACCAGTGCATAAAAGAAGTATTTCTAAATGGTCCTGCAGGTACGTCACCCTGGCCAGAAGGCTAAGCAAAACCACACCACTTTTATTGAAGAGACAAAGAAGAAAAACATTAAGATTAAAAAACCACAGCTGGACTACAAGGCAAAACAAGTATCGTGAAGAACATAAGTAAAAGAAAGTTAACCGAAAACCTGGTAAAACAAAGACAATACTCCTAAAAAAAGCATCAATTTTCCTCTACGTAGAAAAGGCAAGACCTGTATTTAGAGAGTTACAGAAGAAGGGAAAATTAACAATTTACGTTTGGCACATATGAAAAGGTGACAAAAAATTGATTCACTTTAAGAAAAGGCCCATGACTGCTGAAGGCCAGTAAATTGCTCTTGCTTTCAATGCCATGTTATTTCAGAGTTCACTTTCACTCCACAGCTACCTGGCAAGGCTAGCAAACGTTCCATTGTCATACAGCCAGGTCGTATGTATGACTGGGTATGGGTCAGAGGGCCACATAAGCTGGAAAACCAGTGGAAAGTCACCTGTATTTTAAGCAGATGTCCTTTGCTACAGGCTGTGATGGACAGACAGACAGACAGGGTCAAGCACTGCAAGAGAACCCAAATGCCGTAATGATGAAATCGGAAG
>NW_010409837.1:68363-77037 GCF_000710305.1 Buceros rhinoceros silvestris
GGCCACAAAAGAGATTTTATGGCAGTGCAACATGCTACAGAACTGAATTTAGAACACGTGCCCACAGATAAGGGCAAATAGTGAAATATATTTTATTTCAAAATGAGGTAAAGCCAACTTCAAAAGAATATGCCAAGATCTGAAGGGAACTAAGCCAATACAAAATACACGCTGACTGGAATGAAGTTTTCTACAGAAGTAGAGAGGGGCCACCCAGCACAGCCTAGTTGCGACAGGCTTAAAGCAGAGGGGAAGGCTATTTTGTTGCGGGATTCAAAGGCAGGCAAGGATACTGGGTCAAAAACTCCGGCTGAATACCCTGAAGGTCCGTACACAGAGAAAGCAAGGTTCATCTCACCAATAACGCGGCTCTCTTGGTTTCGCTTGTTTAAGCAGGAAAGCAAACGTTAAACCCACTTGTTTTCCAAACCTGAAGATTTCTATAATCCCTGGTGTTTTCCTATTTATTCACAGGCAACAATCACAGTACATTCAACCAGACAAGAAAAGAAGTTTAAGACTGTTACTTTGCTGTATTTTCAGGTTACAACACCTTTAAAATCTTATAAAATAGCCAGCCACAGTTTTAACAAACACTGGAAGGATAAAGACGGTCTGTTTCGTCAAATGTCCCAATATTACACACATTCATTTTCTCTAATTCCAGAGTGAACAATACTGCCGTTCCATCTTTCAACCATTTAATACAACGCATATATTTATAAAATTACCTGATTTAAGACACAAATGCATAATTATGAAAGAGTGCTTGTTTTAGAGGATATCTGGAAAGAAAGTTCTCCCATAGACTTTGTTGTTATTTTGGGAGCCTTTTATTCCGGTTCTCAAGAAACCTATAAATATATTTGTTATTTACATCTGAACCTGAACATTTAAACATCGTCACAGATTAAAATAAGGACAAAAAGAACAGAAGAAAGGGCTGTCTTACTTTATGCCGTAAGCTTTTAAAAGACAGAGCAGTTCTTAAAGTGTTTCCTGATTTACATTAATGCGTGCAATAACTGCCAAGTGAGATCCTGCTGCTTTCACCTCTGCTGCTGCCAACAGAATCAAACAGACTGAAGGATCAAGCTTTTAATTATATATAAATTAAATTATGTGTTAATAAGACAAACATACAATGGAAGGTTATAAAATATATTAATTCACCCATGAATCTGTTCAAAATCTAGGACCGTGCTATTTAGACTGCAATCACTGCTTCAGTAAGTACCATTATCCCAGCAGCAAAATATCCTGCTGTGGTTTTTAATATTCATAGAATCATAGAATGGTTTGGGTTGGAAAGGACCTTAAAGACCATTTAGTTCCAACGCCCCTGCCATGGGCAAGGACAGCTTCCACTAGACCAGGTTCCTCAAAGCCCCACCCAAGCGGACCTAAAAGCCCATTTAGTCCCACCCCCCCTGCCATGGGCAAGGACAGCTTCCACTAGACCAGGTTCCTCAAAGCCCCACCCAAGCTGGTCTTGAACATGCTTTCCAGGCTTGGGGCATTCACAACCTCCCGAAGCGATCTGTTCCAGTGCCTCGCTACCCTCACAGTGAAGAACTTCTTCCTTACATCTAATCTAGATCTACCCTCTTTCGGGTCAAAGCCATTACCCTCTCGTCCTATCAATATGACTTAATGAAATGGTCCTTATTAATACAGAGTTGGCTGCTTTCAAGCCAGCCTTAACAAGGAGGTCCTGGTATTTTCCCAGCCCAGGCAGGAAATCAATTTGCCCTTTCTGTTAAGAGTCACTGAGGTAAAGACACCACTATTTTATAAAGGTGTCCCCAGGTATAAATGAATAAAATAGCCTGCCCAGGCCACACAGACCATTGAAAGGCTGCTTTTGACAGCAAAATGTATTTGGAAGTTTCTGGATCTGATCTGCGCAGCCAGTGAGGCTGAGCACTACACTCAGTGTCGATTAGGAAGTGGGTCTCCTTACTCACAAACCTGGAGAACGCACCTGACCTAAATCCAGCACTGGTGACAGGGCAAACCATCTTGTTTTCCGTAGAGCACTCTCTCATACCTTCAAAAAGAGCAAGCAGCAAAAAGGTAATGGAACTTCTTCACTAAATGCACCTTGAAATATACCTTTGGGCAGGGGGAGGAGGGCTGGGGCAGAGGGAAGGGCTTAGACCTTGAAGACCAAGCAACAAGAAATAATTGAGACTAAACCAGGAAAAATTCCCTGTAATTGTTTTTAAAGCTCCCTCTAGGTGATAATACTACATATAAAACTTTAAAGGTACTTTGTTAACTAATACAATATTAAATTCTGTCGTAGTAATAGAACTGCAGTATTTTAACTGTTCATAACAAACACATTATCTTATTTATTCAGCATGAATAATGACAGACACTCAGTGTTAAAGATACTGCAATCATCCCCCACAATGATGAATTAAGACCGTGGCTGTTATAACTTCTGTTTGAAGAGGAAAAAAAAAATAGAAAGACTGAGTCGTACAATCACAGCAGTGAATGAGATAGAAGTTAAATGCATGACTGCCTGCATTTCCATTTGCTAGAATCAGTACAGAAAACGTTGGTATTTCTTTGCTTTCATGACATGAAGTCTTTTCTTCAGCACAATTATCTGTGATTAGGCTAGGACTCCGGTATTACCAGTAGAGAAGCGTGACCAGCTTCTGCTCTGTCCCTAAATACAGGAGTCAATCAAGAAAACAAGACAAGTCAAAATTCCTGAGTGCTTCCCCTTAGACACTCTCCAGTTCACTCACAAATCCCACTGGCCAGAAGCACAAGCATTACTGTTAAATGTGAACTGTCTATGTAAAACCTGGTTTAAAGATCAGTAAAGCACCTCTACTGAAGTCCTTTATAAACATACAGTACTTCAGCCCAGTACAATCTTTAACTGGCCACAGGGCTTTCAGGAAACAGCTCGCTTCAACAGAAAAGGCCAGAGTTCCATTCCCAGTGTCACTGGCCATTAACTGCAAGCATCAGTGCATCCGCTCTAACAACAGAGACTCACAGTTTGGTAAGGAACTGGTTTAGGCCGCACCGAAAAAACCTTAGATGAGCGCAACACCCTTTGTGTAAATATGATTCCTTATTTCAGATATAAGGGGTTTGTAGGTGGATTTTGGTTTAGTGCTAAAGCACAGAGATCTTTTTGCCACACCGGCTTCAGCTACAACCACCACTGACCCCCTTCCCAGCCAGGATACGTTTGTTCTGCGAAAACATTATGCAGAGTAGAGGGTATTGCTTAGAGTCGTGTACTGCTCAACTTTGATTTGCCATCAGACACATCATGATTTTTCATGTTTTTAATGCCATCCTCTGCCACTGGGCACTCGATGGAGATTTCAATATCATTTTTACTTGAACCATTGTCTTTATGAGGTGCGGAAAGGCAGCTATCGTTTTTCTCAGTATAGCCATTAGTTGTAGCCAGGGGGGGCTCCTGTTGGCTGCAGCACAGCTGAGATTCACAAGCTTTTGAGATGCAGGGTGAGCTGCACAGTAGCTGGGAGGACTTGTGGTCAATGTACTCAGGCTGGATGGTCACAGAATGGATCCCTGCTTCATGGAAAACCTTCCGTATTTTATAAGCAGCATCTTGATAATCAGTAGGGTTGTGGCACTTGATATGAAGAGTAGCAATATTCTTCCCACCTGCAAGCTCCCAAACATGCACCTCGTGAAGGCTGCTAACCCCCGGTACACAAGCTAGTCTGTCAGCTGGAAAACATAAGAGAAAGATATTAGAGGCTTTGGTGAACTGGCTGATTACTGGCTTTCTCATTAAGAGCCCTACTTGAAAGCAACAGTCTCCAAACTATCTTTTCGAAAGATCTGTACTTAGTAAAACCCGTCTAAGACCTCCCAGCTGTCTTCAGTTCAGCCTCCAGATGACCACAAGAGCAGGCCAGCCTTCCTTTTGGGTTTACCTGTCCCTCAGGCTCCCTAATGGCAATCTACCAGTTGTTTCATGGAAGCAATGTTAGGATACCTTTCCTTGGCCAAGACCCCACATCTTCTGGTTTCCTCAGCCCTGAGCATGGTGGAATTCCAGAAGTATCCAGTGCTACCCCACATTAACAAGTGTGAACAATGCCAGAGAGCTACAAAATTAACCAACTTTAATGGAAATTTCTAAACTGTTTGGGAACCTCTCAGAAGAAGCCGCTGCAAGGTTGGGTAATATCTCAATTCGATGTTGTTTCTTTCACAAACAGCCCACACACAAGCATTAACAGTTCAAGACCTGGTATTTTTGATGTATTCTTGGAATACCACATTCTCAAAATGAGTGCTTTAACTAATCCAGGGAGATTTGAGTCATGTTGCTAGGACACCGGCATGTGACTATTTCTCACAGTTCTTGAGAATTTAGAGCTATTAAGAGTAAATAATCCAAACACAACATTCCAGAAATAACATATGCATTGAAATATATCATTAAAATTAATAGCATTTTTCAACAACAAATCTGACTTACTCAGTAGTTTCATATTAACACCTTTGGGAACCATCTGCAACAAAATAGTTGAGGTCTCCTTGATAAGCGGGAACGCAGAAGACAAGATGATGAACACCATAACTATCGTCAGGCTTGGATCGATATAGCACTGCCAATTACACGGAGCATCCTCCAGAGGAAGTACGTGGAAGATTGTAGCAGCAACTACCACAACCACAGATCCAAGTGCGTCTCCCATTACATGCAAAAGAACTCCTGAAAAATGGCACAATTTCCATTAGGGGGGTTTCCGGTTTTTTTTGCGGGTAAAGAGAAAGGCTGTTCTACTTGACCTAACAAAATGCAATATCCCAGGAGCTAACATCATTAACTAAAGTTTTCAACAACAGCTTTGAGAAGAAAAGAGCACGAGAGGGCAATACTGACTCTGAACCACAGCTGCTGAAGCGGGATGCATTATTAAACACGTAGGGTGTGCTAGAAAATGCGGTGCAACTGCAATGCCATGGCAACGCAAAATGTGTTTGCTTAAATGCCTGCATATTATTAAGAGATTCTGCCATGTTAAATCTCAATTCTCAATTAAAAATTGATGACTAACTCTATCCATCCTACCCTGGAAGCTAAGAGCGACAGACACCACCCCCACACACCCCCCCCAGTAACAGTTACCCTCCTCCACCAGCTTCTACGACAATGCTGAAATCTGAAAAATCACTTTAGTGAAACATAAACCCATCCCTATGGCTCCAAATGCCCTCAAACTCCAATTTTCAGATCAAGCTTGATTACCAGTCTTACTAAACCTTGTCCCACCAACATTACTAGACCTCAGACCCCAGACCCCAAAAAATCAGAATCTGATTTGAGAGTCAGTCACTTGGATGCCACGCTTTAATGGCATCTGACTACTCCAAATTGAGAGGAACACTGCGTACCACTTTTCATATTTACAGGTACGTTTTTGCACGAAGGGCAAAGACACGTAACAGGCTCTTGCATTAACATATTTTTAGCTGCCCTTCCAACTACAATGACCAACGTAGTGTTCTTGCTATAAAGTTACAATTATCTAAGAACTCCTCTTTTTTCTTTTTTTTTTTACTACTTTACATAATCTTCCCGTCATTGCTCAAATGCACTCCAGTTCTGTCTGTCGTTACTGCTCAGATTCAGATTTCCTTCTAACCCATGCTGAATTCATAACATTTCTAGATATATGAAGTTAATTTCTATGTCAGTACTTTTTCTCAGAGCCCACGAGAGGATAAAATGCACCAGCTCCTTTTAACGGCCCTAAGACAAGCACTTTCAAGAGCTTCACTTCAATTCAATCACTTCCTCTGGGCTGGAGAAGCTGTAAAGAGTTCCCTCTGGAACTCATTAACAAAACAATGGAGAGTTTTGACTCTTTGGTGATGCTGGACCCTGACTTAGACCTAGAGCTGTGCCTGTGCTGCTGTTTCCTGCCAGCTCTGTGCATGAACATTGATCTTCTGTGTGCGAAATGAAGGCAGTAACCACCGGAGTTCCTCTCAGTCACTCGGATCAGATAAGAAAGCACAAGCTTCCAGGGAGCCCAGCTCCTTCTGCTGGAGTCAGGCATGTTCTGCCCTATTTGGCAGACTCCCACAGGGTTTTACTCCTCCTAACAGTGTTGCAGTGTTTAGTTTTCGCTTACAAATAATCCCAATTCAGCATGGGCTATCAGCTATTGCACTAACAAGAGGGACAGGTAGGATGCAACTGCCAAAGCAACTAACTAGAGCACAGCTTAAAAAGAACAGGAAAATGTTTCAGAACAACTTCTTTCGAATTAAGAAAAAAGCAAGTGAGTCAGAATTTTAATAAATTTTGAATTGAGAATACAGAATCTGGAAAATGCTTATGTTACACGATTAATGTCATTAATATGTATGTCCGGGTTACACGTCGCATAATGAGGGCCTAGACAGAAACGATCCCATTTCCCTATCCATCCCCAAAAGCTACGCTTCTCAGATAGAACTGAAAATCAATTTTTATTAAATAAATCGGTATGGTAAGACCATAGGTAATGCAGAGTTTCTGACAGCTTGTGTTGGAAAGTCTGAACCACTCTGCATATGCTCAAGAAGTAGAAGGAATAATTTTGCACTACAATAATTAATCCTGTGAGGCAGAATGTATGGATTCCTCTTCCTACCACTTTTGAAATCAAGGAAGCAGTTCTTCTGCCAAGCCATGTGGCCCAGCCATGTTTTTCAGGGAGACTCCCACTCCATAAGGTACAGATTTTTTTGCCAAGTGATAAAGTAGTGTGTATAGCTATGTAACTAACTTCAAAGGGAAAATACAGATTTTTAATCAGAATTTTAAAGACACGTCTGCAGCACTGGCTACAGAAGCAAGGAATATTTGCACGGATGATAAAAACAGATCTTGCAGAGATGACACACTAAAGTAGCACTTAAAGAAAAACTCCCTTTTTTAAAAAATTGAAGATGACAGGTATCTTAAAATAACTGACACAAAACACCTTATCCTTCAGACATTCTCGAAAGTTTCCAGCATCATTATGCCTAAGCACTGTCATTCAGACAAGTAAGGCTTTCTCTAAAATACACTCCTCAGTTTCTTATTCTTCTCTCCTCCACCCCTGAACATGACAGTTTGCTTTCCCTGGTCCAATAATCTTACCACTATAATGCCATAATATCCAGTGACACCAATTTCTAGACATTCAGCAAAACGTTGTGGCTCTAGCACAAGGGTTGATTTCCAAAGTGTCTTCCCTTACAGACACATTTGTGTAACTCTGAAAACACTTTTGAAAGACAGATAGGAGACGCCCACCAAAAAACGAACCCAGGTGCCTGACTGCCACGTCAGCCTCTTAAGCGGAACTCATGTGATGCCAACTGACATGACTTTGGAGCAATACTGGATGCTCACAGAAGAAGCCTGAAACTCCCATTCAGTTTCACCTTTCTGACAGCCCTCTCCTGGGGACAAACTCAATGTTTACCATGCTTGAAGATGTTTACCTACACAGGGAGGCAGAGAGACCCATCGTTCATTTATTCCTAGCAGTAGCTATCCTGCTATACACCACAGATACTCAGAGACCTGCCAAATTATGATGTAAGAAGGGCTGATCCTATTACAGATTCTCTCAGGGACAGGTTCCTAGTTTGAGGACCGGGAAAAACACTGCACTGAAGCACCAGCTTCAGCACCCTTTTCCTCGTGCTGACAACAAAATATTATCAACCTTGGGATTCAAAGAAATTCTGCTTTCAGCCCAAAAGTACTTGAAAGTTGAAAACTACTCAAATACTACAGCAGTGACGCTCAAAGAAGCGCCTCATAGCCACCTGGTTTACCTTCCTGTAAAGCCTGCAGCAACTTGAGCTTAGTGCAATAGGCTTTGCCTCCTTTCCAGAAGTTCAGCTGCACTCTTCTAAAGAATTAAAATCAAAATGTGAGCACTCTCTGAGCCAAAACAGCACCACACAGTATTGTGATCATCTGTGTTATTTCACACAACCAAAACTTTTCTGCTAAATTTAACTGGGTCCATACACATAGCAGAGTCCCATGCTTTAGCTGTGTTTCTTACTGATACTTGAAAAAAAAAATAAGAAATCTGAAATGGAAACCAGAAAGTGTTTAAAGCTAATATAGTATTAGCAGAATACTCCTGTGCTGTACCTCTGATGTTCAAGGCTTCAGACTTTTTCTCTTTTTTCTTCTCAGACCCCTCTTCAGGGCTTTTTTGGTCATTTGTTGAATCACCTGCATTCAAAGAAGAAACGCTGTGTTGTGTATAAGTTCTACAAACAAAAAAAACATCAACCTTCTCAAAACCAACTTATTTCAAAGATGACAAGAAAAAAAAAGAAAACAAAACAAGCCAAAACATTTTCCATGCTGCTCTCTGAGCGACACCTCTTTCCCCCATCCCGAGCACGCGCCCAGGAGCCCAGTGTAAAGTACAAGGTGAAAGGGGTGGCGAGTGTCTGAGTGAGATTACAGCAATTCCCCGGGGCCCACGAGTGGGTCTGGGGCTCAGAAAGGACCCCGAGGATGGGTCCGGCAGCTCAGTGGGTTCCGGGGACAAACAGGAGGGACAGAGGGGACGGGAAGGGATGGGGAAGGGTGCGAGGGGTGAGGAGAGCTGCGGTACGGGGGGGGAAGGCCGGAGAGTGAGGCAAG
>NW_010409838.1:0-10995 GCF_000710305.1 Buceros rhinoceros silvestris
TACAACAGACATCATGATTCTCCTACACCTGGCACTTGGCCTTGTTGAACCTTACACCATTGGCCTCGGTCCATCTATCCAGCCTGTCCAGATCCCTCTGTAGAGCCTTCTGACCTTCAAGCAGATCAACAACCCCACCCACAGGTTAAAAAGTAGTTACAACAGACATCATGATTCTCCTACACCTGGCACTTGGCCTTGTTGAACCTTACACCATTGGCCTCGGTCCATCTATCCAGCCTGTCCAGATCCCTCTGTAGAGCCTTCTGACCTTCAAGCAGATCAACACACCCACCCAACTTTGTGTCATCTGCAAAAGTCCTCAGGGTGCACTCAAGCTCCTCATCCAGATCATTAATAAAGATGTTGAAGAGGACAGGCCTCAAGACTGAGCTGTGGGGAACACCACTGGTGACCAGTGGCCACCTGGATTCAACTCCATTCACCCCTACTCTGTGGGCCCGGCCATCCAGCCAGTTTTTGATCCAGCAAAGACAATCATCGAAGCCATGAGCAGCCAGTTTCTCCAGCAGAATGCTGTGGGAAACAGTGTCAAAGGCTTTACTAAAGTCCAAGTAGACAAGACCCGCAGCTCTTCCCTCATCTGCTAAGTAGGTCACGTTGTCATAGAGGGAGATCAGGTTACTTAAGCAGGATGTATCTTTCATAAACCCATGCTGACTGGGCCTGGTTATACTTTAAATGCCGCGTGATGGCACTCAAGATGATCTGCTCCATCAGAGGAGGTCAGGCCTGTAGTTCTCTGGATCCTCGTTCCAGCCCTTCTTGTAGATGGGTGTCACATTTGCTCACCTGCAGTCAACTAGCACCAACCCAGGTAGCCAGGACTGCTGGTAAATGATGGAAAGTGGCTTGGTGAGCACTTCCACCAGCTCCCCCAGTACCTTTGGGTAGGTCTCATCCAGCCTCATAGACCTGTGCACACTGAAGCAGTGCAATAGGTCACTGACCATTGCTCTAAACATTCAATCCTATGAAAGCCACGAGCTTCTCTGACCTTGACAACTAATTGGGGCAAGCTGAAGAGTGCGCTCTTCCTGATCAGCCCTCTGTGCAGCTCTACCCCAAGATGATAAAAACAAGTCGCTCAGGTTAAAAAGTAGTTACAACAGACATCATGATTCTCCTACACCTGATTATTGCAATGCAATCTGAAATCACACGTCTGCAGTGCCGTTCCTCATGGTTGACATCCCTTGACAGGTGCAGATAGGATGTAGGGGATTCAGGGAGCTGGCAGACGAGTGCACTCTTGCTGTCCTTGTGTTCTCACCAGCAGTGTTTGCCTGGGGCTGCAGCAGAGTTACCCTGCTGAATCTGAGTGCTGCTGAAAGACAGACACCATGCCAGTTTTTTCCCAATGTTGGTCCAGTGACATGAGCTACTATTCACAACTCGGGTGGCTCCAAGAGACCAATGCATGAGGAGCCCTCTGCATCGCTGTCCATGGCCGTGAGTGTGGCCTCTGCACAATCCCTGCACATCCCAGTCCCTCACCCACCAGGATGCTGAAGACTGCAGGGTCTGTTGGTGGGGTCATGGTGCTGGATGGGGAAACCACTGCTAAGGAGGCAAGAGGGCAGAGGGCACAGCTAGCCCCAGGCTAGAGGTTTGTGCATGTGAAGACAGCAGCCAGTGCAGGGCATGCTGCCCAGTGTCTCAAGACTGTGGTGGGCAGCAAGCAGGGACCATATGGAAGGTGTCAGCAAACAAGGCCATTGAGGCAAAGGCTGCAAATGAGTTTAGTAGACAGCCAGACGTTTTGAGGAGAGGGGCAGTGGAGGGGGAGTAGAGGAGAGCAGGAGAAAGAGAGAGCCCCATGCTGCCATCAAGAGGAACCCATTTGGGCACACAGGCATAATGAGTAGCACTCCCTTTCCCCCACTCCACACCTTCTCCCACTGCCCCAACTTTTACACCCCTCCAAGGGAAGGGGGGACCAAGGTGTCATGGCCCCTTCTTTGTTTTTAATTACTTCCCATGTTAATCTTGATTTGCAAGTAGATCTCTCAGAACTGGGCCAGGGACTCTACAAAGCCCTCCTCAGAAACTCCCCCAATAATAAACAGGAAAAGGCTTAAGGGGCAAATCACTTGCATGTTAATGAGACTGTTTGCTGGAGTCAAGAGAGAAAACAGCAAACAAACAAATGGACTGAATTCCAGCGGCAGCTGTTTGCTCCTTAATCTCGGCTAGTCAGAGCTGCCCTTTGATGGGACACAATCTACACAAACGGTTGTGCTAAATCTTCTAATCTACGTCCTCATTATTACATCCCTTCTTATGCATGTAAATCAGGGACAAACTAATTTTAATATGTAGATAGATTATGGAAGGAAAGGGGAGGGGATTGGAGGGGAAAGAAGCTGCTGGCGGTGTCTGCGCCTGTCGATTCCAAGGGACGTTAATGAGGAGTGCAGAGAGAGATGTCTGCATAGACCCCCAGGGTACCAAGAAGAGGAGGAGGAAGAAGAGGAGGACCTGTTGTTAGGGTAAAATGGAGGGGAATAAAGGGGTAAGGACACTGGCTCTGAGATGCTGGCAAAGACATGGGCCTGGGGCAGCATTAGTAAAGCAGTGCAATGGGACACTGAGGAGGACCTTACCCTGGCATTCCCCCCAAGCCCTCTGCCTATTCCTTCAGCCCCTGGCTTTGTTGAGGCAGGTTGCTGGAGGAGGGCTTAGTGGTGTACAGGAAGGCTTGGTGGTGGCATAGAGAGAGGTGACAGGGCAACACTGGGGGTCACTCCCGGGCCCTGGCATTGTCCCTGAGTGCCTTGCATTGCAGGGCGTTCTTGTGGCACAGCACCATGGTCTCTCTCTCCTTCTCAACCTGCCCATTCCTGACACTGTTAGTCACCTCGTCCTCCTCTGCTTCAGGAGGGGCAGCCTCCTCCTGGTTAAATAGAAGGAAGTATTTTAAAAAGAACCTGGTTAGTTCACGAATCTCCCATTAACCTCACACCTGTAAAGGAAGGATGCAGAAGTTAAGCACTAGATGGGAGCACAAAAGGTGAGTATAGAAGAACAGCAGAGGCATGAAGGAACATAATCAAAAAGGCCAAGCATAGAATAAGTTTGCAAGTAGCAGGATAATCGAAGGGAAGAAGAAATGATTTTGTAAATTCATTAGCAGCAAAAGGAAGACTAAGCAAAATATTGGATCACTGCGCCACAGGGAGTGAAAATTATTGATGGGATAATCTTAGAGAAACTAATAACAGTGATAAAAAGGTAAGATCTTGGCATAGGATAAGGAAAAAGTATGATAGAAGTAATGTTATTGAATGAGATGCATTCACATTTATTGGGTGTAATGAGCTTCATTGTAGGTACTTACAGTACTGCTACAGCAGTCTCAGAGTCAGTAGTGGCTGTCTTTCAGAACCCGTAGAGATGTGGTGGCATTACTCTTTAAAAAGTGAAGGAAAGGGTGATGGGTGATTATGGACAAATCAGCATAATTTCCATTCCTATTGAAATTCTAGAATAAATCACCAAGTTATCCCTAAATATCAAAGGCAAAATGAACAATCAATTGCATTCATTGTGGATCTGTCACTCTTATTTCTTGCTGTCACAAAGCAAAAGGTCTTGTAGATAAGGCAGGAACAGAGGATGTTGAGTATCTCTACTTCGATAAGCTGTTTAGGCTCCATTTCAAAAGCTGCCCTTGTGAGTAAACTAGGGAAATATAAATTAGCAGAAATTACTAGTAGATAGATAGATAGATAGATAGATAGATAGATAAAGTTGTTCAAAAACTGTGCTCAGCAAATAGTCCTTAGTGATTTACTAACAAAATAAATGGTGTATTGAGAATAGCTCCTTAAAGATCTGTTCTGGGTCTGGTTCTTCTCACTTATTTAATTAATAACATGGATAACGAGAGAGAGAGAGTGGGCCCATCAGGAAGACGCAGACCTGGAAAGCACTTTAAGTACACTGGAGGACAGGCTTAGCATTCAGAATCATCTTGACAAATTGGGAAGTGGTTGAAAAAACAGATGAAAATCACTAAGAAACCATGCAAAGAATGTCAGTGATGCAGAAAAAATGAAATGCTTAAACAGGGGCTGGAAAACAACTTATTAGGCAGCAATTCTTCCAAAAAACCACCAGAGGTTAGAATGGATTATAAGCCATGACAAAAATAGCATGCTATTACAAAAAGGCAAACCTCCTACCGTAAAGAAGAAATAAGGCTGCAGCTGTCAGGATCTCTGGAAATTGTCTTTCCTTCTAATCAGCATTGGTGAGACTTTAGTTGGTGTTTTGAGCCAAGTTTTGGCATTGCCTTTCAATGTGGGCCCGTTGGAGGCTGTCTAAAGGAGGGCAGTGAGAATGATCTCAGATCTGAGATTTGTTCTGTAAGGACAAACTGAAAAAAAGTGCTGTTGTGTAACTTGAAGAGGGAAGACGACTGAGAGAAGATAAAAGAAAATCCTCAGGCACAGAATCTGTAAAGGGAGAGGGAAAAATCTGTACTCTGTACCCATGGCAGGAAGGTAAGTCCATGGGAAATTGCAGCAAGAATGTCTTAGGACATCAGAAGCAAAATTAAGAAAAATGAGGGGGGAGAAGGAGAGAGAAAGACTGCAAGGGAGACACTGGAGGAGATTACTTAGGTGTTTGTCCATCTGTCAAGAATGAGGCAGGTATACCCAGTCACACTATGAGGCAGAGAGGAGGAATAGGAGTCCTTTCCAGGTCCCTTCCAGTCCTAGTTTTCTAGGATTCCATCTCCTTGTTTCTGACATCCACCATCTAACCTTCAGCAATATTGGAGATGAAAGTACGCAGAGAGGGATGAGGCATAAGAAAGTGCTACTGATTCACTGAACACATGACTGCTCTCTTCACTCACACCCCGGTGTATGCTTACTAACAAGGAATGATGACAGGATGGAAACCCGAGAGATGATGGAGACCTAAGAGATGACCAAACCCTTGAGACGGACAAATGTTGGCCTCTACCATCTTCTGGGATCTGGCTAAAAGAAAAGAGCGGTGTGCATCTGCCTCCCTTTCACCACCAAATAACCGACCTGACTGATGGTACAGCTCCTCCCTACTAGGAAACCTAAATCAAGTGATGGCTTGAAGACTTACTATAAACTGTCTATATAGCTTAATAGAAGTAACTATTTCTGCAATATTTCCGTGGGGAAATCTTGGGAGGTTGGAAATGTATCAAGCGGGAATCAGCATCCACCTCAAGTAATGGAGTTTCCAATAAAGGTTGGAAATTTTTTCCTTGTCCTTTTCTCTCTCTTCCCAGCTATTTTCAGTCTGTATCTTTATCCTCTGTCACCTTCTTTCCTTGGCCCCATGCATTTCTGTTCATAGAATGAAATCATTTCTGTTGGAAGAAAACTTTAAGATAATCACTGAGAACCTAACACTGCCAAGCACACAACTAAACCATGTCCCTCAGCACTGCATGTCGCCTCCAGGGATGGGGACTCCACTACCTCCCTGGGCAGAGTGTTCCCATGCTTGATAACCCTTTCAGTGAAGAAATTTTTCCTGATGACCAATCTAAACCTCCCCTGGCACAACTTGAGGCCATTTCCTCTTGTCCTATTGCTTGTTACTTGGGAAAAGAGACTGATACCCACTTCACTACAACCTCCTTTCAGTTAGTTGTAGAAAGTGATAAAATCTCCCCTGAGCCTCCTTTTCTCCAGGCTAAACAACCCCCCTTCCCTCAGCTGCTCCCTATAGGATTTGTTCTCCAGTTTTGTTGGCCTTCTCTGGACACGCTCCAGCACCTCAATGTCTTGTACTGAGGGGCCCAAAACTGGACACTGTATTCAAGACGTGGCCTCACCAGTGCTGAGTACAGGGACACGATCACTTTCCTAGTCCTGCTGGCCACGCTAGTTCTGATACAAACCAGGAAGCTTGTATCGCGCTTGTTGTTCCACGTACCCTTGTCTGCCAGAGAAGCACAAAGCCTTCCATGCTTTCTTTTGAGATGAGAGACAGACCACGAGAGGATCATGGCCCTTTGGACAGATGGGTCTTGGACTTAAATTCACTATATCTGGGATTAAAGGTGGACGCATTCCCAGGCTCCATTTTCTTCCGCGCCACTATGAGCAACTCTCCATTATGTTACAGCAGTTGTGCCAATTCTCATGTTGCATTGTCTGCCAAGCCTGGTTATTAGTTCTGGTCTTCAAAGCCCTCTCAGAGTCAGTTATGTCTGAGTCTGCATTTTCATCATGGTCTACCTGCTCCTTTGGTAAAACACAGTTGACTAAGTCCATGATGAAGTGAAGGAAACTGGAGATGAAATGGAGATAAATGTCAAGGAGGTTTGGCTACTGAATAAGTTTGCAGAGGACATATGCTACTCCAAAATGTATACATTTATGATACACAGAAATGCTCCCTTTCTTAAGAAGCTTTTCCCTATAACAGAAAAGAGGGCTTAATATTACAAGCAGTAGTCCGGTCTTAACATATTAACAGTTACCAAAACAGTTTAATGGTCATAAGGAAAATAGTTTGAGACCCTAAGACCTCAGTATGCTTAAGGAAGGGCAATATTGAGAAAGACAAGATTGCAGGAAAACATGTAAAAGCGGTTGGTGGGGGGTTGAGGAGGGTTGAGAGAGAGTGTGGTATGTGGTGTGTGAGTTTCTTGCAATGCAGATGCCCTCACCAGGACCCATATGAGCCAAGCATGCAGATGCAAGGGGTCAACAGCATTGCACAGCTCCTCTGTTTCACACTGGTGGCTACCACCAATAAGAGGGCAACTGTGTGACAGTGAAAACATCTAATCTATTAAATGTTCTCCATGACAGACCTTTTACAGTTATACCAGTTACTCTAGGGAAATGTCTACAGTCCTATGTCATCCATCCCCTCCCAGTGCTCAATTTTGCACGTAGATGGTCTGTGATCTACATTTCACACAGTGACTACCAGTCCTGTTCCTGGTGCTAGGCCAAATCTTTAGCCTTCCTCATCAGATTTTCCCTGTCATATCTTTCTGGTAGCTGAGGGATTACTCCGCTCTTACTTACCCTCCCCTTTGTTATCACCTAAGCAAGTCAGACAAATCTATGCACAGCTCACAGACCAAATCCACAAGTTCCCAGACACTTTCTTTCCTTTTCTCTGGACTCTGTTCAGTTTGTCACTGTTTTCTTAAAAATCAAATGTGCAAAACTGTACAAAAAATCTGAGTCTTAACATTAGAGCAATATAGCATTAATGGGCTGCTCCACGGTGTCATACTTCTGAAAGTGGAGCTATCCCAGTCGTTTTTAGAGCTTTGTCCTGTGGCAAATCTACATAATGATCACACCAAACTATTATTTTCAGTTGTCTGTCTCTCTGTCTCTCAGGCATATTTTTGGCTCTGGGATTTTCCCGCTGCAACATTTTGCTGAGTTGACTCTCACTTATGTTCCCTTCACCTCTCCCTGGGAGGCAAGAGGTGTCTTCAGGTGCTGATTTGGCCAGTGTCTTCAGCCTTGGGAGAAATGATGTTCAATGCAGGTTGATACCTCAGGTCAAGTGAGACAGCTCAGGCCCTTTACATGTGTGTTAATATCCAGAAGCATTCTGCTTCTCTCCCCCAGATGGCCACAAATTCTTCCAACCCAGTCTCATCTGCAGACGGCATTTATACGCAGCTTGGTCTGCCTTCTCCATCGTTTATGAGGACTTGAAGAAGCGCAGATATAAACTCTGCTTGCTGGAGAAATTCTGTTCCACTCTGACAGTTATATTCAGACCCTATTATTTATAGTCTTCTGGCTGCATTCACATTCTCATCGATAATTCCTATCTGAAAACTCACAATAATTTTCCCAGTGGCAATTTCTCATTTTCTAATTAGAACCTTAAGAACAACCTGAAAAGAGAAATTTTTTATTCAAGAAAATAAACCACAGAGCTGAATAAAGCCCAGTGTATTTCTGACACAGGGCAAGAAGGTCACTTGAACCAGTTTCATTTCATTTGGATTGTGTCCTTGGCAATTAAACCTGAGTTTATTTTGACAAACAAATCTTGTGAATCTGTGAGGTTCTCTTCGTCTAACAGTACCCTAATGTCTAGACAACTCAGTATGCACAGCAAAATTACATCTGCTATGATAGAGTAATGGAAATTCGATTTTTGCCATAGCAATTGAGTCTAGCATTCTTTCCCTCTTTGGAAGATAATGTTACCATGCTTTTTTCTTCAGCACCTAGCTCTGTGGCATCCAAATGTGTGAGAAAAATAGTACAACCACATCCCAGAACAAGAACTTCTTTTCAGTCTTTGCCTTTGTTCTGAGGTAGAGGAATATCCATTTGTGCTATTCCATTACTGCAAAAGCAGAATAATACCTTGTCTCCATCTGACTTTAGATGCCTGCACCTAAGCTAGTCAACGATTACGTTTGTAGTCAGTATCAATCTTGTCAATAAAGTCAATGGAGATACAATTCCTTTAATCCAGTGTGGACAGCAACTATTTCAAGGTAAGACAAACTGTGCCCTAGACTCTTTTGAGCCTATTGACCGGAGCCCTCTGGCTAGAATGGGAATGTGCTCAGTGTAGACTCCCTGTGCTGTAGGTGCTCATGCTGGCACTGGTAAATCCCATTGCCACATTGTGTCTGAACATTATTTGACTCCAGATGTCCATTTGTTTATTCTGACAGTTATCATGTAGGTGACAATAGCCAGGAATTTTGGGGAAGTTTTTTCCTATTGCTGCTAACAGAGTGTTTTAATCCAGATCCTCTGTGGTGCTTGGCTATTGCCTTTAATCATTAAAGCTCTCCTTGAACTACCTACATAAATTTGCTGGTTCACAAACTCAGTCAAGCAATGAGTGATTAGACCAGTCTATCAAAGAGCACAGAGGCATGTTTGAGTAAGGAATAACCCCCAGTGTTAAGACTGGGCCTTCACACGGTACTAGGCTTGGCCTCTGGTGCAGAGCAGAGCTCCACTGGTGACAGGTGGCTAGCTGTTGAGAGATTTTAATTTTGCAAAATAGCAGGCTCTGGTCGCAGGGAAATGACACTCAAGTTACTTGTGAAGGCTAGTGTGCCTGTGGCTGAGTCAAGCCTATTCTCTCTCTCAGCCCTGTCTCAGGGTATCCTCAGAGCGAGCTGAGTTGGGTGCCTACTCCCCAGGAGAGACCATCAGCACCCAGGGTCTTTCCCTGGGCTGGTCAGCTCCATCTGGAATAACTGAGATGGGGTAGCTCCATCACTGCTGCCCCAGCCCCACAGATGGTTCAGTGCAATTTTGGGGCATCATACTGTAAATTGGGGTGGTGAAAAGATCCGGGTTAGAAACCTCTCCCTGGGAGGCAAGAGGTGTCTTCAGGTGCTGATTTGGCCAGTGTCTTCAGCCTTGGGAGAAATGATGTTCAATGCAGGTTGATACCTCAGGTCAAGTGAGACAGCTCAGGCTTGATGGCCCTTTACATGTGTGTTAATATCCAGCACACAATACCCAAATATCCCCAGCATCCCCTCTCACGCCTGAGTCCTCCCAGGGAGCAAGAGCAGCTCTTGGAGACTTCTCGTTAGGTCACCAGTCTCAGGAGCTGAAATCTTGCTCCCCCATCTCTGTACACAACTGTTCCTCATTTACATAAATTATCTCTATTCAATTATCTGTCCAGATGTCCGAATTGTGTCACCAATGATCTGTGAATGAATTAAAAATGGCATATAATTTAATAATAACTGATTAGAAGGAGATTAGTTGTTATATAAAAAGGAAAAACCAAGAGCTAGCTAGTTGCCCTTAATCCGAGCCAATCCACAGTAATTATAGAAATACAGTCTCGTTGCTTGCCTTTCCCATTTCTCTTCTTCTCCCCCCCATTTTCTCTCTTTCTCCTTTTCCCTTTTTTCTCTGTCCTTTCTTTCCTCTCTCTCTCCCCCTTCTCTTTTCTTTCTTTTTTGTTTCTTAGTCTCTACTTTCTCCTCCTGCTTATATGAACCTACATCAACAGAGTCAAAGTTTCTCTTGGATGCTGATACACCTGTGTACCTGGGGATGTCCTTGCAGGTCCAACTAGCATGAGCCTTCAGCTGCATTAACGTCCTGACTTTCAGGCTATGTTAACGGTGGTGTCTTTATAGTCCCACTGTTCAGCTAAACTATTCTGGAATTGCCTTTTCCCTGGGTTCCTAAGCCAGATTCTTTCCCTCTCCATGTCTTTCAGAGCCATGCAGAGCAATTTCTACATTATGCTGGATGTAATAAAATCATAAGCAGCTCAGAGGCTCTGGCCCCTCCTCTTGAACCAGGAAGAACTAGAAGCAAGTCCCCGAACCCCAGCAGTGTCTCTCCCCAGAGAAGCGCACACAGACTTCTCCAGGAAACTTGTCATGGATTTGTTTTTTCAGTAGTATTTTCTCCTCTCCCAAGAATACAGCCACAGTTCCCCAGAGACAAGCTGAAGGAGTGTGGTACTTGTCTAGGTATTAGAGGCAGAAAAAAATTGGAAAGAAAAATACAGCACCCTGCTACGTGAATGCTCTGTGGGAGTCCTCCACCTTGTCTAACAGAGCTCTCTCCCTCCTGCCCTCCTAAATGCCACCCACACTTATCAGCTGTGACTTCTGGTACAAACCTCCATCACTTGGTGTGATTTGCAATGGCATGAAGCTGAAGAACTAAAATCTATTGTTAGTTTATTTTCACAGCTCTTGAAGATTAGAAAAAAAATTGCTGGTGTTCACTGGCAAGCTGGAGTGGAGTGTTTATTTCAGGTAATTTCATAGCATGATTTGGAAATATCCACTAAAACCTAAGTCAAATTTACTCCATTTCAACACAGAGCTTGTCAGATGGGGGCAGTGATGATTAGGGATATGGCTTAGAGAAACACTCCTCTACAAGAAAAATTAAGCTGAAACCCCAAACGTATTCATTATCATAGACACATCTATGTTCTACGGTGAACTCGCCACCGGCTGCCGCCCGAGAAGAGCCA
>NW_010409838.1:11301-15122 GCF_000710305.1 Buceros rhinoceros silvestris
GCCTTTTCAGCCATCAGCGCGCTGGCAGTAAGCGTGGGGAAAGCCCTTCCCAAATCGTCGTCCGCCAAGCCATGAAGGTACCAGATATTTTAAACCTTCAATTTTTTGGCTTACTATATGAATGCTCTCTTCCCTGACATCCTGTTTCTGAGTTAAAAGCTCAGCTCCCCCTTCAGACATCAGCCTTAAGAGCCCTGCTCACAGCAGCCCATCCACCTTTCCCTATTCTAAGCACTAAGCCATGTGCAATGCATAACCCTTCCCCCAAAACTAGTCCATCAATGTCTGCTCCATCTCTCGGGGACAACTGAACTGTTTGGAAAGTCAGCTAAACTAGCTCCTCTGTTCCTCCAACACGAATTTAAACCCATGCTCCCAAGCTGTGCCTGTACTAAGATCTATCCTGTATCATCGACATTGGTGAGATCAGATCAGGCTCAGCACTTGCACAGGAGTTTGAGGCTGAGATCTTGGCTTTGCTGCAGAGAGGTCTGAGTTAACAGAGAGAGAAGGATCAAGCATGGCTCAGGCTCCAGAAGTCTCAGGTGCAGCAGTGGTGTGCATGGAAGTATTTGCGTATAATATTATTTCCAATAATCTCTATGAAGTATCTAATCCAGACTTTAATGCTGTGTTCATTACTATGGCATCTGAGCATCCTATGAATGTAATTCAGTAAAAATAATTTTATATAAATAGCACTTTGTGTGTTGTTTTTATCTCCTACACCGCTTAGTCAAAGAAAACTTTAAGGAGATGTTTCTTCTAGTGATATGTGGTCAATTCGCTTTCCAATTACTACAGACTTCTTCAGCTTCGGTAAAGACCGGACTGCCAACTTTACAGGGGCTGCTGTGTTCTGAGATAGCTTGGCTCTGCAGCTGGAGAGCACGACCCCGCCTGGCTGTACTGAGGAGCAGAGATCAGAGAGACTGAAGGTCTAAAGCCCAGAGACAAAACTTTACATGTAATTTAATGGGCTGCAGACAATTTTGGTGTGGTCACTGATGACACTGTGATGGCAGTTGGTGGTTATTTTCCCCTTTAATGCACCTTTTTTTTCTTTAAAATAGAAGGGCATTTCTAGACATGAAGGAATTTAACATTAGAATTTAGTTAACGCTATTGCTGCACCAAAAACCAGCAAATGTTTCACAAAATAAGTTTGAAGAATGTTAGTATCAAAAAGCCTCAACCGTTTAAAAAGTAATATAAATTAATTACTACAAAATGTGCAAAGTTTTTATTACCCTGTCATTCATCCCCTTCCATTAACACAAACATAAATGTGAAATTCCTGTAACATGGAGTCTGGGTCAATTTTCTTGTTTTTCCTGTGGAAAGCCCATGCTGCCCTTCAAAAATATTCATAAAAGTTTATTCTGGTAAGCTAGTCAGTGTAAGTTTTGGAAGCACAGGATCCATATTTATTCCCCGTTTAGTTGGTAACTCCAAGATGGACTGCCTGTTCCAAAGGAAACCAGTCAAGATCTTTTTAAGGTTTCCTTTACAGGTCACTGCAGACAAAATAATTCATTAATTGTAATTTCTATGTTGTTTCCAAATTTTACGATGTTTTCTTGCATCTCACTGTATTTGTGGTTTTCACAAAGACCTCTAAGAGCCAAGAGATTACACATTGGAAGATACTGTGCAAGGATGTAAGATGGGGAAGAGGCCTGGAATGTTCGTAAACCCGAAGTTGGGATAGATACGCGATATCTCAGCTGCTAATACAGAGTCCAAGGAAACAAAAGGCACCCTGGGCTCATTTTACCATCTCAGTCCTTTGGGTCACCAAAGGGAAAGCAGAGAGCTATAGGGTTACAGTGATTCAAACCGAAGTGATGTAAGTGACGCCTGCTGCTAGATGCCTGGGCAGCCAGAGCACAACCTTCCTCAGGCTCTGAGAGCAAGGGCACCGTAGGGTCCCAGTGAGCCTTCACGCAGCTGTGGTTTAGGAATATCACCTGTTTACACCCGCCCGGGCTTTCCCTCATGAAGGATCTTTTGACTCCATCCCTCCATCTTCATTGCTCGTGACCACACCCTCGGTTGGCTCCACGGCTTTTTGTGGCTCTGTCTGCCCTGCAGGTTATTAATTCACTGGGGGTGGCCAGGAGGCACTAATGACTGTTGGTGCTGTAAACCTGCCAGCTCCACCGTAGGTGTCTGAGGTGATTTCTTTGGATTAGCTCTTTTCTGATGCTATGGATTGAAGACCTATTAGCAGTTGGAGGGTGGGCTCGTGCCGCATCATCTTCTCATGCTGTTCCGTTTGCAAGGACATTAGCTTGCATCTCCTGAGACCCTTGCAGAATGCAAAGCGCCGCAATGGAGGCCCTGGGGACCTTTGCGCCACAAGCCGTGTTCAATGCAGTCAGACACGTTAGCTGCCAGGTCTGACCTGTGCCAAGGCTGTAAGCTTTATGCTGGAGCATGTATTTTAGAAGGTCTAAGTGGAGGGACCATTCCTCAGGTGAACCATTTTAACACTTGAATATGAAAGGTGGTTGTAAATCAGATTTTCTCGTACTGTGGGAAGTTCTAGCGTTTTGAAGTATCTTCTTCACATGGAGTATTACTATTGTAATTTTAAAATACTGTTTTGTAACTTATTTTGTTTCTCTTTTTTCTACAAGTCTTTCAGGACAGCAACAACAGCTGACAGCAAGCACTGCCCATACACATACCTATTGCTGGCAACACACTGTGACTGACAATGGAGATGGTGATTCTTATTTTATATTTTAAAATCAAAAAGTCATCAGAAACTTCCTAGCACATGAAATATTTTACGCTTTTGTCAGCACGAAGATTCTCTGCTGTGTTATAATGAAATAATTTACCATCGATTTAGTATTCACTCAGTACTATGTAACAGTTTGAAAATCAGAATGAAAATAGATTTCAATGATTTTTCATTATATAATGTGATAAAACAAAAATGCATAAATTGACATGAGAAAATACATTTCAGAATAATTTTCTAAAACGAATCATTCCAAATTATATTGCTGTAGGAATTTCTGTAAGCAATCATCTATTTATCTGTCAAAACCTCAAACATTTCCGTGAAAACAGCTTTTTCCAACAAGAAGCTCTTTTAACAAGTATCATCTCACCTACTCTACTAATTATCCTCACTGTGAAAAATCCAGATCTTATATTAATACTTATATTTAATTAAATTAATTTAATTACTTAGCTTGAGCTTCCAGTGCTGAATCCTGTTATGTCTTTGTCTAATAAATTAAAGAACCTTTCACCCTCTGGAAGTGTCTCTTCTAACTGCTTATAGAAAGTAACCAAGCCACCTCCTAATTCTCTCCCTAACAAGCTGAATAGATTGAGCTTCTTCATTCTCACTGTACGGCAGGTTTTCCGGCTCAGGAGTGGTTTTTGAAGCTCTTGTCTGAATAGTTTCCAGTTCTTTGATGTTACTTTGGAAGCACGGACACCAGAAGTGCACACGATATTAGTCTGTTATGGTTTTGGGATGCCAAAACCATCCTCATCCTGCTAGGTAGGTAATATTTTCTTGCCAATACAAAAAAAAAAAAAAATTGCATAGCTCCTGTCGAACAGATTACACCAAAATCCACATTTAGTTTTTGTAATCTGTCACATCTCCTCCATCCTCCTCAGAGCCACAGCTTCCCATGACAGCATCCTGTGACCTTCATTTTCTGTTCTGAGATATACGACCTTGCATTTGGCTATATTAAAATCACATATTGTTCAAATGAGCAGAGCATGCCAAGTGATCCAGATTGCTCGGTATAACTGACCTACTCCCATCATTATTTATCACTCCACCA
>NW_010409839.1:0-21983 GCF_000710305.1 Buceros rhinoceros silvestris
GACCAGGCGTGGGCACCTCAGCCCTTTTCCCCGCTCCTCTCTGCAGTACTGTTCTGTGAGGCTGTTCTGTCCCAAGCCCATGCCTTACTTAGCTATTGATCTCCACGGGGTGAGAAGAAGTAGGATATGACACAGAAGACATCATGGGGACACGCAGAATGATTTTGAATAGTCATCTACCTAAAGTAATGAGACATTGAACCCTCTTCCTTTGAAGGCAAAGCTCCATCTTATGCCTAGAAAATGCGACTTCTTTCTCTCTCCTAAAACTGTAAATATTTATATGTTTATGACTGCCCTGGGGTAAAACCAGTGAAAAACACGTTCACTCATAATGGCATATCAGATAAGGTTGACTCATTCCCGAACTGTGAGAGATGTAACTCTGATATGAAACAATTTTGAAATAGCTGAAGATGCAGCTCCTAGCTGTAGTGGAGTGTCTGTATGTGTAGCAGAGTATAGCTGATGAGCAAGGTAAATGCTCTCGTGAAATAGCTTCTTGCTATCACTAATGGCGCACATTGCAGAAGTTCATCCTGCAGCCCAGATCATCACCTTTATCCAGGCTCCTTCCTAGGATGGGGGCTGACCTGCCCAGCTGGGTAAGCATTTTTGTGCAGGCAGTCATTGCTGATAGTCTGGGAGGGGACTTGAGGGAGTAAAGTCCCAGTATGTGTGTGGAGGAGGACAGAGAAGTGGAAAGCGAGCTCAGAGTTCTGTTTCTAGACGTGGGAGGAAGTGAAGATATACAGGATTATGAGGGAGAAGGAGTTGGAAGCTTGAGGCTTTCTGTGCATGCCCAGGACCTCACTTGCAGCCCATATCTGGCTAATGCCGCAGTTACTAAAGACCCCAACAAAACAAGTCTGGGAAATGCGGGCCTGCTCTGTTGGTTGTGGCATTTGTTATGTTCCTCATAGAGGAACTCTGTTGCACATCAAGAGCCCTAACAGTTAGGAAACAAAGTTGGCAGAGAAATATAGGTTAGAAATGGATTGTCATTATTCTCCTAACAGGATTTCCTCCTTTTTTCCTCTTTACCTCTACACATAATGAAAGTTTCTATGTTTAATTATTCTCTCTTAGAAGGAACAGTTATTAGTAAAGGTCATGCTGAGTTTAAGAATAGTCTGTACAGAGTACTGCACTGTGCTGCTGTTACCAAAGAGAAAGAAAATCTCTTAGTTATATTAACGGATTTCATGGGAAGTGGAATTTGGACCGTTAATGTAGCAGGTTTAATTTCTAGTATCTTATATATTGTTAGAAACAAATTTCTGCTAAGTAAACTGTTTCTGAAATGTTGCATGTGTCATCATCACGGTCAGGTTGGATGGGGCCTGGAGCAACCTCATCTGCTGCAAGGTGTCCCTGCCCATGGCAAGGGGGGTCGGAACTAGATGATCTTTAATCTCCCTTCCAACTCAAACTATTCTACGATTCTATGATTTCAGACCAGGAAGGCATTTCCTGAAAAGTGGTGGCAAATCACTAATGGAGTGTTGATCTGAAATTTTGAAAAGGTCACCTGACCTCCATGGGTTTTTTAAGTGGTAGGGTTTTTTGTATCTCGGCTCTGTGCAATACACTGTCTTTAGAAACTCCAACCTGGGCACTATTTAGGAGCTGCCAAATAGCATTTCAGTCTGTAAATGTAGGAATACAATTGAGTAAGCATTTACTGAGATGTAACTTACAGTTTTGAAGTTGTGCAAATCATTTATTTTAAGGGAAGAACAGACAGTAGTCAAGGACCAGAAAGTCTTTAATAGGGAAATTAGAAAACATTCCATAGAGTCTGGGAAAACAGTCAGCACAAGCAGGGGTGGATTCAGTAGAGGCAGTAAAGGTGTGTGTGGGGATGCAGGTTCATACTTAGGGACAAATTTTGAATGGGTGATACAACTTAGGAGATACAGAGACTCAACTTCTTTTACTTCTGAAATATTATCAGAGTACTTATGGGACTTATCCTTAAAACAGACTATCTGATTAACTGAGGCTTTAAATACATCCATCTTTCAGTTCTTATTCTCTTTGGAACTTTGTAAGTTTTTGGGGTTTGGTTTTTTTTTTTTAAGCTATGTAACTGCCTAGGAGGCTATGTCGTTGTTCTGGTAGAAGGCTGAAAAAGGAAGGTCATGCATTTCTGTCAGATCTTTGTATTTTCAAAATAATGTTATGTGTATGTTTTAACTGTCTAGTTCCAGAGGTTTTGACTATGGCATAATATTAATCTGTAATGCAAGGTAATCAGTAAGCACAAAGGCACCTTCAAATCACAGAACCACGGAATCACAGAATGGTTGAGATTGCAAGGAACCTCTGGAGGCCATCTGGTCCAATTCCTCTGCTCAAGGAGGGCCACAGAGAGCTGGTTGCCCAGGACCATGTCCAGATAGCTTTAGAATACCTCCAAGGATGGAGATTCTATAAGATCTCTGGGCAAACTGTGCCAGGATTCAGTCATTCTCACAGTAAAAAAAAAAAAAAAAAAAAAGTTTCCTATGTCCAGGGGGAACATGCTGTGTTTCAGTTTGTGCCCATTGCCACTGGTCCTATCACTGAGCACTACTGAAAAGAGCCGGGCTCCATCCTCTTTGCACCCTCCTTGCAGGTATTCATACACAGGATGAGATCCCCCCTAAGCCTTCTCTGCTCCAGGCTGAACAGTCCCAGCTCTCTCAGCGTGTCCTCACGGGAGAGATGCTCCTCCAGTCCTTTCATTATCTTGGTGGCCCTTCACTGAGCTCTCTCCAGTGTTACCATGTCTCTCTCGTACAAAATACATGCTGAATGTGATAAACCTGTGTTTCAGAACTGTGAGGACTTTATTACTTAGATGAACAAGGTATGTTGACTAAACTGCTTTAATACTAGTTTTAAGATTTAACTTTTCAGTTTGACCTTGTTAAACCTTAAGGGCCTACAGTGACACTAAAAAAACAGTGACACAACGACACAGAAACATTAGCACTGTTTTCTGGATCCTGCAGTAAATTTTTTGTTATAAAAGATATGTCTTTAAGGAAACATCAATAGTGTCCTAACCAGCATATGTATACAAAATAGTGTCAAAATGGCCTTGAAAAGAAAGTATTGCTTCAGATTTGTTTTTTAGGAAAGAAAAAACTTAATTGCCGTTAGTCAGCAGGTTTATAACAGTTTGAACTTTGCTCTACCATGAAAATGAGCCAAGGAAAGAATCTTCTTAGCAGTAGTAGCTGTTGCAAGCGCAGTTCTGCAAGAAGTTGACTTGAAGGATGTGATCCGACTTCAGACTGGTCTGAACGTTATAGCAGAAAGGCAAATAGGAGAAGACTGTTAGCAATTTTAAACCTGTTTTTCAGTCATTATCCAGTCAATGGCCAGCAAATAAGAAAGCACTATATTTAACTTTACACTTCTTCACCTGTATAAGCCAATGAAAATTTTTAAGGTATCTATCTGGTAGAACTTTCATAATAGGTAAATTTCAGAACTAGGTTAATTTTATCTTAATGAAGACACATAAAACCAGTACTGCACATTTATATTATTCTACTATTTTAAGTAAATATTATGCTTACTGTCCTGTTTTGCTTGCTGTTCCATAGAAAGAATTTAGAATAAAACCTGTACATTTCCATGCAAAAACTGAATAATAATAATAATAATAATAATAAAAAAATTCAGGTTTTGTAGCTTTGTTGTGCATCCTAAGCATTGGTTTTTAATACAGATAATGTCAGTGGGAAATAAATATATTTTCCAAATGTAAATCTAACAAAATTAATATACCTAATTTACTCATGGACCAACCTGAAACCAGGTTGTGAATTTACTGACTGTATTTGTTTTTCTCACTGTTTTCAAACTATTCAGATTTTATTGCATGTTTTTGGTAGTGTAAACTGCACAAAACTTCTGGTCTCTATATGGATTTAAATGGCTAATTTAAGCAGGAAGTTCTTTAAAGAAGCCACAGGGACTGAATTTCTTGGAAAAAAACAGCAGGAGGTTGGCTTGGGTTTTTTTTGGTCGTCTTTTTTAGGCAGCACAGGCAATGCCAGAGCCATCGTTAACAGGAACACTGGGCTACTTTTAAGATTTTTCAGCTGAATACAGATTTTCAATTACATCGTCATCATCTTTGTTCAGTGTATGTATACCTGGTTATAGTCTTGCAAATCTGGTCCTTGGATATGTTCAAATACCATGCGGATATATCTGAACCAGCTTTAAATGTCATTCCTGCAACACTCAGGGTGGGAAACATCTCAAATATTTGCCCTGATCTAGGATGGATTTTGCAGTCTGCACAGATCTCTATACTGCCACAGCTATTTCCTGTTAGTTACAGAGACCATTTTGAACTAGTTCAGATAGGTTCTGACTGTGCATAGCTGTACTTTGTCTAAACTGGTAACCTGGGCAGATCCCTGCGACTCTGTTGTCTCTCTTACAACCTGCCACTACTTTCCTTTGCTGGCCACAAACAGGGCTAAAGCAGGAGACCATAGAAGTGAAGGACCATTATCTACCTAACAGACATAGCTACAGCCCAGACAAGTTCAGGGAGCCGGTGCTCCTGTTAGCAGCAGTACAGCTGCTTCAGTATAGCTTGGTGTTTTTTCAGGAAAAAAAGAGCATAGCGAGCTGCTGCTGCGAGATGATTGCTTAGCCAATTTTGTGGCGTAAACTGTGAATGCAGAGGAAATGGCGTATAGTCCATAAATAAAGGCTGAGGCAATGTGTGCTTGTCTCTCAGAATGGATTCTTCTTTAAAAGTCGTATTTCTGCATAATGTGACGCAAAGTGGATGTGGCTATGAAGACTGACTGCAAAGGCTGTTGCCATTTCACGCAGGTGACAGAGGAGGGTCTAAGCGTGAATAAGAAAGACCTGCTTAGTCCTGCTTCTTTGGAGAGGCATGTGTGTACTTTGAGAGAAGTCAGTGCAAAGCAGAAAAATCACAGGAGTAAACGTGCCAGTTTGAAGTTATTCTCTTTAAAACTAGTTTGTCTCTTTAAAATCTATTCATTTATAACTTTTTAAAATGCCTTGTAATAAAATACAATAATTGAGACATTTGTACGTAACAAACACCAAGAGTGGACACTGCCTAAAAAAAAAACCCAAAACAACAACACTGAGAAGGAATTACAATTTTTTTTTACATTGCTATGGTATAATTTTTCAGTGTTTTTTTCAGATATAGATCTGATGTTAAAAGCCTAGTCTTGACAGTAGCCAACATGTGCTGTTATGGAAATAAAAAATGTTTAACAAGCAAAAAAATTCCCATATGGCTTTGAAGTTTCCATTTAAGAAATAGGGCTGAATGAAATGTGAAGAAGTCAGGCAGAGTTGATAAAACTGATGACAGTAAAGTAGAAATACAGAATAAAGAAAGAAAATGTATGCCAAACTGTGAAGGAATGAAGGAAATATGTGAGAAAATACCTCCAGTTAAAAAACAAAGGACAGAAACAAAATCCCCAATCCCTTGAGATCTGTCGGAAAAAATGGAGGATGTGGTAGAAAATACAGCTGGCAATATGCTTTGTGCATTGAAAGTCAATAGAGATGGATGCTACAAGAAGAAATCCTTTGCCGATATGAGGTCCTGTTGGACATTACCACTCTGACCTTAGCAACACTTGTCTTTTTTGCACTGTTGAGAAGGTGTGATTAAGTAGAAGACAGTTTTAGCATGTATTCCTTAGGAAAAGGATTATTCAGATGTTTGTTCAACCATTAATCTGAAAGCTAATAGGTTGTACACGAAAAATCTAAACAGTTAAGGCATCGATGTTATCTGAAAATCATTTTGTTACACAACTAGAAAGGGAAAGACCAAGTTATAGATACACAAGTAACTCCATGCTCTCATAGTGCCAAAATTGATTTAAAATATTAACTGCAATGCGTGGTGTGTCCTACAGGAACAGAGGGAAGCTGAGTATATATTCACGGTAAGTAACTGCTAGGTCAGTAAGTCTAGTGTATTGGCATTTCTCCTAACACTTATAACACAATATAAAAATCTATTTGAGAAAGCTATAAAATGTGAAAAAGATCTCTTCAGTATCAAAATTATGCTGATCATTTAATTAGATGCCCTGTGACACACTGTCCTGCACAGGGCTCATAATGGTTTTGTTCTAAATAACTTTCAGTCTGTTCATTTTTGAATATGTTTCCCATGATGATGATGATGTTTCCCAGATATACAGTTCCCTATATAAAATAAAGCTCTGCATAAATTGTAAACTTCTTGGATTAGGAGCCACCCTTTTATTCTGGGTTTGTTGTGCAACTGCATTAAAAACCACACAGTGTTGCACTGTTACAGTGGCTCCTTGTAATGCTAGCCTAATCTCCTTTGATTGTAAGTAAGTCAGAATATAAGTAGAAGTAGAGCATTACCATGCCATTAACCTGCATATCACCAACCGAACCTAGCCAGCTGCAATGCTAACTCAGCCTAAATTCTGTCTAAGGCCCCATACCTCGAGTTTCCTGTTGAGTAAGCATTCTGTATCTTGCAAAGCCCTTCAAATGACTTGTAGAGGATTTCTGACATGCATAGTTTTTAACTATTACCTGGACACATTAACTTAGGTGGCAGTTAAAACTGTCTGAATATGACTGCTTACCTCAACTGGTAAACGTGGAGAAACTTGTTCTTTTTCACTGGTCTGACATGCTAACAGCCAAATATGTGTCCAACTGTCAGAATACACTGTACTATTTCAGCTAAAGACAGTTGTCTAAATTTTATCCAGACACACCTCAGGCACTAGTAATATGCAAAGTCATAGTCACAACTGTAAATAAAATCACTCAAATCTTCCCCATACTCTTGCTTTCGAAAGCATGTAGCTTTCTGGAAAAAATGCCTGCTTTGCTGAATCTGAGTGGCAGTATCCTGTGGGCGTGACCCCGCGGCCGGTCTGGGAAGCAGCCCTGTGAGCCTGCTGTCAGTCAGCAGCAGGAGGTGTGTTATTTGGGAGGAGACAGAGAGGCTGTGTCAATGGGTGATTGGAAAGCCAGCTCATCTCTGGGCAGGACAGTGTACTTGAAACCAATCCAGCCAGAGTACGTAAGATAACTTAGAAACTATAAATAGATGTGATAAGGAGTTAACTGCGCAGTTAGCACTTAGAAGTTGTAGTGTGTAGGGGCTGCAGTTGTATCTTAATAAAGGCCTTGTGTACACATAAACGATTGTCGTATCGTCCGCCCCGAATATTTGCGACGTATGATTTACCCCTACGCAGTATCCCTCAACATCTGAGCTGACCTAGGACTGCAGAGGCAGAAAGTAAAAATGAATTTTGAGAAATAATCTCAATGACAATTTCTACTGAAGGTAGCTTTTCTTCAGTCGTGCGGTACCTGTAGGTAGCTTCATGCATGATATTTCAGCATTCACGTCAGTTTTGGGGAAAAAAAGATAGTGCTATGCATGAGTGTCTTAAATGCTGCTGAGAATGTACAGAAGTGCTCTAAGCTGAGTGGTTCAGTAAGGGCTTGACCCTGCACATGGTTATGTGAGTTCAGCTGAACGAAAGGAGGAATGCATATCTTGAAATATTTGTCAGCTGTGTTGCCCAGATTTATTCCCTACAGAGTAGTTAGCTCACCTAAATCTAGATGTTTCTAGATGTTACAGATATCTTCATCAGGCTTAGGTATCTGGAGGTTTTTTATAGTGAGTGGAGAAAAACAGGCACTTTCATGATGCAATTGATCTTATTCTAAGAAAAATATCCCTGATCCTGTCACTGGGCACCATTGAAAAGCGTCTTGTCATCTTTTCTTCATTCCCTCCCTTCAAGTATTTATACACATGGATGGGATTGCCCTGAACCTCACTTCTCCGTGCTAAACAATCCTAGATCTCTCAGCCTCAAGGAGCCGACAAGGAAAGGGCTCTCCTGGGCTCAATAGTTATAAACAAGGAAGAAACGGTCAGGGATATGAAAGTTGGAGGCAGCCTTGGCTTCAGTGGCCATGTGACCACTGGAATCACAGGATCCAGGAAGATCCAGAAGGAGGAGGATCCTAAGAGGAGGAAGCAGGGCAAAAAAGCAGGACCATAAGCCTACATTTCAGATCAGACTCCAACCTCTTCAGAAATCTTCTTGGAAGAATCCCATGGGATATGACCCTGGAAAAAAGAGGGATCCAGGTGAGCTGGTTGATATTCAAAGATCACCTCCTGCAAGCTCAAGAAAAGTTTGTCTCAACAATAAGGGATCAGACAAAGGCAGCAGGAGTCCTACATGGATGAACAAGGAGCTCCTTAATGAATTCAGACATAAAAAGGAAGTGCACAGGATGAGGAAGCTGGCAGGTGATCCATAGGGTACACAGAATGTATCTTTATTAAGGCAGTGTTTCTCAGAGAAACAGAAGAAGGTACTTCATCTCAGGGTTTGAGCTTATTTATTTTTACTTTATCTTTTAGATCTCATTTGACTAGCCCTTTCTGGGTGGAAAGTTGAGGAAAAGGCCACTTATGGGCTAATTTTGCACATCACAGAATAAAGGGGACCATAAACTGCTATTAAGCTGTTTGCACTGGGAGTGTGATAAGAAGCAAGGTGGTGGGGTTTGAAAATGGGAGCCTCTGTAAAATCTGCAGGCCGTGTTAAGTCTCAAAAGGAAGAGAAAGCAAGAGACAAGGAGAAACAGGTGAAAAATTACTTGCAAGAATCTTTAGAAACTTAGAAACCAACAAATATGAGAAACCATATTGCCTGAGCTGGTAGCTTTCAGAACTTTGAGAAAGTTTGAATGGAACTAAGAAATAGTCCTTTGCTCCTTATAGGATCCCTTAAGGATCTAAGATTGCTTTCCTAGGTCCTGTTTCCTTGACAATATCCCAAATCCATTTGAAGGACAGACTCAGGCATGCATTATACCAAGTTTCCCAGCCTTTAATATATACCATACTAAGTTTTAACAGAAACAAAACCCCAGAATTGTGAGCTGGAGAGACCCATAAGCATTTTGCAGCATTTTTTTTCCCTAATATTTTCAACTGGAGTTGAAGATCTGGGTCTTGTGCAAAAATCCCAGCAAAAGTGAATCTACATGTAGCAAGTATAGTGACAAATCAGCAAGTACTACAGCAATACGACTGCAACTCAGGGACCCAGCATACCAATGTCCACTTGGAAGGACTTGCCGGTCTCCACTATTTCTACTCTGAAGCAAGAGTTCTAGTCATGAAGGAAGGATGGCGTTTGTTGGGCTCATTAGGACGTCAGAGTTGTGAGTGATAGAAAATTTGGTTCCAAATGTGTAATGTACCAGTTGTTCTGATGTATGAGCTCTCGCAGAGATAAAGCATGTGTAGATAAGACCACAGTGTTTTCATTTCAAAACAGTTTTGCCAAGCATGTGTTTTCAGGATGATTTTTCGACATGTTATGTGATCTGAGCACTATCAGAACTAGGTAAAGAAAATGTTAATAGTTCAGTCTCCTTGAAGATCAATGATTGCATCGTCAGGATTCAAAACACATTGAGGATATTGTAAGGGGGACTGGGCTCCTCAAATGGGGGCATCTGTTACAGGCTGAGCTAAATAGCTCTCCAGACTCTTCAGCCTTACAGCCCAGTGCGTACAGTGCTACCATTACGAGTAGTGGGCTGCAGGCTTTGTGTGACAACACAGGCATTCGGGCATGTCAGGATTCATCTGGACTTGTCTTGACCTGCCTGAAGGTTGGATTTAGTTTGGTTAGCTGTAACAACAGTTGCGGGATAACTGGATGACTGCTACCTGATTTGTTTCAGCCTTTGCTTAGCTTTGTACACTTGAATGATGTAATGCTTATTGTAATATCCGTTTTTATAAGTAGCAAATATAACATGTAGTTTTTCTTTCTCTAGTGATCTGTCTATGATGCTAGAATAAAAATGCAGTGTAAAGAAGTACAGGCATAGGATGATAACTGGAACCTTGAAAGTGCAGACACAGGATGATAACAGAGGCCCCCTAAGGTCATAAACAGCTCAGCAGTAGTCAGTTACCAGCTGACAAAGGAAAGCAGCTTTAGGAGCTGGGTAAAACAATTTAGGAGTAACAAAAAGAGCAAAGAACAGGTATCTGATATATGCAAAATATACTGTACATAGTAGATTTGGATGTAATATGGAATTGTTAACCAATGAATAAGGAGCAAGTGGACTGTGTTAGCAAGTACATAATAATGACATGAGCAGACCCAAGAGTAAAGAGGAAGAAACCATCAACACTAACATATTTCTAGAAAAGAGAAGGAAGAACCCCCCCAATATTATACCTCTTCCATGGATGACTTACCATGACACCCTCCCACCCAGACAGATGCCATCAACCTTAGGACGTGATTACTGTGTCACCAGAATGACAGTGGAAGGGTGAGCATAATACTGGAGAAAGAGAAAATTTTTATAAAGTTTGCGTATTTGGGTTTTTGCTGTATCATTACTGGGATGAGCCGTAATGTTTGGATGATTTGAAGTGTAATTCTCAGCATCATTGTGCTCAGACTAATAATTTTTTATTAGACCATCAAGACTTTAATTAGAGTAGAAGTAAATTCCCGGTTCTGCATAAAACATGTGTGACCCATATAAACTACACAAGTTGTAGTGCACCAAATTGGCAGGGGTGACCTAAGCTGCAATTTAAATGCAACAAATTAGTAACAAGCTTGTGGAGAATGTGGGCAACCTAGATTCTTAAAATTTAGTGCAGCTATTGACTCCATTGATTTCCACTGACTGTAATGGGAGCTTGGGCATATATCTCATATGTAAGCACCTAGCTATACCCTGTGTGGCTTCAAAACTACCAAATGTGTGTTTTGACGTTCTCATTGCATAACTGAAAAGATTCCAGGTAAGCGTGAGAAGAGTATGTTTTCCTCCTACCACAGGATTAGCAGTGAATTCATGGATGCTAAATCAAACAGTCGGAGTCACAGAATCATGTAGGTTGGAAGGGAGATGCGGAGGTCAGCTAGTCCAATTCTGCTCAGAGCGTTGCCCAGTTAAATTTTTAGTATCTCCAAGGATGGAGAATCTGTTTCAACTGGAGTCCACATTTACTCCATTCTTTCTGTTGTGTGTAAGAAGGGCTTCTCTGCTAACCTTAGACAAAGCTTAATGAAGCATTGAGGATCTCAATGTATAATCATGCTAGTACTGTTGAATGTGTCATACTCTTGAATGTTGTTGATTGGTGTCACAGAGAGGATGCTGGTCTAGATGTTTGTGGGTTTTTTTGTCTGACTCAATACAGCTATACTGCTTTTATACAACCTCATTTTTCTTCCTCCTTCAGCAGTTTTTGGAGATACGGTCATAACTCTGAGCAAGCACTCAGATAGTGGAAAGTTCCCTACATATAAACTCCTCATTTATTTTTTAGAAACAGAAACCACTGGACACATAAAAAAATTGGAATCCTACAAAGGTATGAATATTTACAGCACCAGAAGTTTGAATGAACTAGAAGACCCATAAGAAGGCCCATAAGAACAGAGCTAAGAGAGGGAAAAAAAAAAACCCTCAGCTTTCAGGCTTTTTTCTGAATCAAGGAAACAAAGGTACTACTTACACAGGAGAGTGATATAATTGTAATGGGAGTCTAGGTATATGTCAGAGAATTAGCCTCAGCTAATTCTGAGAAGGCTGCTTATCACCAGAGTAGAGATAACTGATACAAAGTTCAGATTTAACAAAGGAAAAAGAAGTATGGATCTTCGCTGTAACTTGTTACTCTGCTCTTTCTAAATATTATACCTGACATTTATTACTGAAAAATGTAGTGATTCCTATGTCAGAAAGAATAGTAGTGAATCAGTCAATATTCAGGAAATCAGTGCTGGTATCCTTTATCTTTTAGGATAATGAGGCTGATGGCACACTCTTACATAATTTTTGTCCAAATCTAGCTGGAAAATTAATAAATCCAATAGATCAAGTTGCTAATTAATTTTGCTCTTAGTTCTGTTGCCACTGAAGTTGAGTAACTATATTTAGTGCCTATGTTTGTAAACCCCATTAGAACTGGCTTACGTGATCATCACCCCAGAGCTGTGCCATAAGAGTTCTTAAATCTGAAAGACTTAGATTAAATACTTACACCAGGGAAAAAAGAAAACCACAATGAACTTTCCATGAAAAAACAAATGACTAGGCAAAAATATCAATGAGTGAGAGCCTATTGATGCCAATGCTAAGTGACTGGCTTACTTCCCCACAGCATGAATGGGAGAATACCCCACTGAGTGGTGACCAGGCTTCTTTCATTCTTCATATATTCAGTGCAGAATTCTGGCAGTATTCAGGGCACAAGCACAATCCCAACAAACATTGCTAACTCAAATATGTCTTCAATACATATGTACACCACAGCTGGAATATTCATAGGCAAGTGCTCAAACTGGTTCTTCAGAAAAATAAACTACTATATGCTGACTATTGAATTTCACACAGAGTTCAAGATTTGAGATACTTGTCTCCAAATCTGTGATTGATTTATGTCCACAATAACTAAGAAAAGATGCAGAACCACGAACTTCTCTCTGCTGTCTTCATAAAACAAAGCAAGCAGGAGTGTAATGTTTGCTTGTGATTTTTTTTAATAATCTCTCAGTATCTCTTGTACACTGTAAAATCTTCGATAACTTTCTCTTCTTTTTGCTTTAATGTGCAAGGTGTAATCTAAATTTCTCTAACAGTAACACACAGACAAGGAAATGAACTGTCCAGTTTTCCTTTCTAAGAGCAAAGCAGAAGAGGCATCTGATGTGCAGCACCTCAGCACCAGGTATCTCATCAAGAAGGTGGCAATGGATGCAAAAAGACATAAATAGAAGGTTTTTGTGCTTTATGAAAGCACATAAAGTTAGTTTTCTAAGGCCATAGGAGTGTCTGAATGTCTGTCTTGATGTTAAGACAGCTAAACACACACGTAGCTGACAACCATGAGAGCTTAAGGTTATTTCTGAATTGCAAGAAAATATAGTAGCATTGCTGTTGCTGTGAAGCTTGCTGTGGAAAATTCATAAAGGCACAGGAATGAACTCTTCCTGAAGGGCCACTTCCTTCCCATACGTTTCTACAGAACAACAGCAAACTTCCTGCAAAAGGACTCATTCACCTCAATGAGAGCAGAGCTGGAAATTTTAAAAGGAAAGGGGAAAAAGACAGGGTTACTTAGCAGCTAACTCTAAGGGGAAGTGTGTTTTCCCTGGCTACTACAGAAGAGCTACTATATTGTGTGGCATTCCCCTGAAGCAGTGTCCTTGTGTGCCCAGAGACTAGATGAAAGCTCTTCCATCACCATTTATCAGAGGGAGGCACAAGTGCTAAAGGTGTTGTGCCAAAGTACAAATTAGTATTTGATTTTTTAAGAAATACCATTTTGTTCAAAGCTAAAGAACAAATATATTGTTGTATTTTCCTGTATCTTGATACAATAACATTGTCATCTCAGCCAAGTGTGAATAATTCATTCAGTGAATCTCTATCATTTCTTCTTAAATGAGCCTAGAATAAGGTAATAGTGCCTTTTTGCAGCAACAGTACCACAACAGTAGAACTCACTAAGGTTAAAATAAGCAAAGCTAAAATAAACATCTTTGAACTGTAAGGGACAGATACTTTGTGTGTCCCTGTTTTGATGTGCACAAAGGCATGAAGCAGCTATAAAAACAGGATTTGTAAATCCCTCTGAAATAAATTCTCATCTGTCATCAAGCTGCTAATTGCTCAAAAAATTTTTATTTTTTGCCTTTTTTTTTAAATAATTGTTTTTTGGAATAGAATAGGTATCCTGTGAACACAGACCACTAGAATTTAAAAAACTATAGCCATAAGACAGTATTAACTTATGGCCATTATTAGACTTCCCCCAGCTGATGGGAAAGCAAGGCTGGGTTACTGCAGTTGGTTCCTCTGGTTGTCTCCCTTCACGTTGTACTACACAACTTACCAAGTCAACTGGAAATGCCAGATTAAAAACGAACAAAACCCGGATGCTTTTCCCATCATTTGGGACTCTAGGTTGAGGTGTCAGACAGCATCTGTCTGAGAAGCCTGAGGGCCTTTGAAACCGCAACTGAAAGTTGAGGCAACTGAACTAACCTTCTGTATCTTTTCTAATTCTATTCCTTCTCCCCACCCAGCTCAGGAAGCCCACACAGCAGCCTCTTAAGAAATGAAGAAGGAGCTCACAGTATCACTTCATTTTTTAATTGATGAAATTATCTTTCTGAGATAATTTTTTTTAACTTTCTCAAATATTACGGAAGGACAGAATGGCTTAAATTTCCGCAGAAACAAATCATTAGTAAATGAAACAGCAAGAGCCTGACAACATAGGCCCAGTAGATGAGTAAAATACTGTGTGGATCCATAACTATTTTCATTAACAATCTGCTATTACAAAAAAAGGCCCAGATAAATAATGGGTGAATTTAAATTATGCAGCTGTTACATAAAGGAGAAAAGGTGTGTAGGGAGAGATAATATTCTGAAAAAAGACTTTTAAGCTTGCCTTTGTTCTCTGTTCTATCAGTTACCTAGTAAATTAAAACCTGTCTCCCACAGGTCTTGCCACATTTCTATTCTTGCACAATCATGAAAATCACAACACTAATTCCACACATATTTCATAAATCTAATTCCTTTAGAGGAGATAGAGAAAGATATCAAGCATACTGGGAATGGTCAGGACTTGAGCTGTCAGTTCCTCTTTCCTAGCCATTTTCTGGCACTGTTGGAAAATACCTTTTTTCCTGAGATTTGTTGGATAATAAAATTTGGTCCTATAATAATCCTTCCTGGAATCTGAATGCGTTCCAATCAAGTATTCATGAAATGTAAAAACTATGGACAGTAATTACAGTAGTCTAATAGCCTCTACCTCTCAACCATCTCATATTTAAGGAATATATTGATCTTGCTTTACTCATATTCACTTCTTTTCTATATTAGATATGTAGAACTAATAGACATGCTTTACATATGGAAATTGATAAGATCAGAAGATGCTTTGAAATATTACCATGCCAGCTGGTGGCCATTTAACTTCTGTTTGTCAGATTACTAAGGAAAGTTGACTGTGAAACTGTAGAGCAGTGAAAAAACCCAAACCTTGGCACAAAAAAATATGGAAAAAATAACTGAGTTGCTCATAAAATACAGTGTTTTGGAGGAATCCAAATAAAGATAGAAACGTCAGATAATAGTAATAAAACAGCCTTGTGGATTTTAAGACTGTGAATATTATTTCTGATCTTGATGCAAACAAGGAGGCCATAGGATAGATAGTATAGCAGGAAGAATATCAACAACATTTTGATAAAGGCTGGAAAAGAACAACTGAGAACAGAAGTGCCTCAAAGACCATGTGTCTTTGGAAACAGAATCTCTGAAAAATGTAAGACGGAAGAGAGGCTAAGGACAGCCTTGTCCTCTAGGTCATGCAAAATGTCCACTCCCTCGGGATTTTTCTCCCAAAAGCTGCCACTAAAGTGTGTGATGCATTGCTATACAATACTGATCTAACAGGGTTTTGTACTAAAGCAGTCTGAGGATAGACGAACATCAAAATGCTTTGGTGCAAGTTATCTCTGTGATATTTTCATGGCTTATTAAAGCTGAAAGAAGCTGTGCACTTCAAGGAGTGAAATCTAGGCAGTGGGTTTTTCTGTCTTTGAGCATCTAACATCAGGATTTATTTTACATATTTGATACTTCATCAGCAAGTTTTTAGACATAACCTGCTTGAAAATGCAGTGCTGTAACAAAGAGAATAAAGGAGTATAAGCAAACCAAGTCAAGTCATTTGTGTTGCTATTTTTGTCACAGCTGTTTGTTGGTGGTAACCCAAGTCTTTCCATGAGCATAAATTATGTACAAATGGGCAATAGAAGGAGTATTTCTGGGTACTTACTGAGCAGCCAGAGGAGTGGAAAGCCGATATAGTGCTTGGAGGGAGTGATCCAGCTGGCGACTGGCATGTGTCCTAGCCATCAATATTCCTCCTGCATTAAGGAAGAACTCTTTGCCCTGCAGTCGTTCAGTTATTCAGGCTGTCATCTTTTTAAAAATAGGTCTATAATTAGGCTCTAAATCCATACATTCAACTTAGGTAATTGGGCCTTCTGAATTGTCAGGCATCTGGAAATTTCCACATCAGCTGGCTGGTCTATATAAGGAAATCATATGTACCAAATCCCTGTCTGTTGTTTGCCACTAAAGGCTGTTGGCATGGAGCATCCACCACCCACATACCTATGCAACTAGGATCTCCAGAACAGGGTGGTCTGGCCTCAGATGCCTGTTGGAAGCCGTCTCTTACCCATGCTATTACCCAAACTATGCCTGGGAACTGTCAGAAAGCTGGGAAAAGCCCAAATTTCTCTAAGTGATGGTACTTGCAGTTTAGATGCACACCATTAAATTACAATGCCTGAGGATACTCCCCAGTCTTTTTAAGTTGCTAGCACAGGCATGGCTAGTAAGCACTGTTAGCTGCTCAGGATTTCCAAAAACAAGGCACCTTGTCTTTTTTCTCTTACTCTTTAATTGTTCCTGTTTGGAAAAGATTAGCCTAAGCTGCTTTGTTTCTTTACTAATATCAGTGAGAAAAGACCTTCCATCATATATTTCCCACTACACTAGGATGTTCCTTCCAGCTTCTCACCACCTCACTTTCTTACATACGAGGTTACACATTAACCTGTGCAAGTTAGACATGGACCTGTCCCGTACTTTGAACATTCAGTCCTGTTCCTTGTACTGTACTTTTGAGGCAGCCAGGCTGTGATCCTCTTGCTTATATTAAACAATATTTTACCCTGAGTAGTCCATTGACATCAGTGAGATTGCTTCTGGTGGAAATAAATAACAGTGGTGGAGAACACCGGTATACATAGTTCCTGGGAGTCACTCCTCACCTTATTTTTCATGGATTTATGATTAGTTTGTGTCTCTGTCACACAGCAGTTGAAACAACAATCAATCAAGACAGGAATGGAAAAAAAATAAAAATCACAATGTTGGTTTAAAGGTTAAAAATTAAAGATGTCAATGGTAAGACCGAAACTACGTAAAAAGGAAGAATGATCAGTCAGCCAAGTATGTGCATCCCTTCATGCCTACTAAAGCTTTCTAACAAAAATAAACATACAGTTATTAGGTTTGAAAGGCAAAATGTCATGAACTTTTCAAAGACAACTCTTACAAAGTTACCTTTGTGAATTGCTCAGTTTCGCTTGAAAGCAGAAAAGTAGCCTTGGTTCCTCAATTATCTTCAGGCAACGGCCAGCACGAGTGGGTGGCATGAAATGTACCAGTGGGGACCGTGTCATATGAGGACAGAGACTAGTCAAAAGAGCACTGACATCAGGATTATATATATGGAAACTAGGAAAATTCCTAAATTTAACTGGCATTAAAGAATTGTGCCAGTCTAACCACATGTTTAAAGAAAACAATACTCTTTCACACCTCAGATTGCTTTGAGATTGCTTCTTTCTAGTATTTAGGAAGTCTGAGAAAGACAACAGCTGTCTACTTATATTTAAGTCTACCATGGTACACAGTGACATAGAAAGTGGCAGAGGACACATCCAATTCTGCCATAACTGACAATTATAATCTGAAAGTCTACTCAAACTGAGTTCAATCATTTTATTTAAAACAATTTAAAAGTTTTCTTATTTTCCATTTGGATGAAGACCACAAAAATTCATAAAAGGAGATCCTATTCCTCCAGATTTGCTAATAATAATAATAATAATAAAATGTCAGTGCTGTCTACTTCTTCTGGTACCTATTTAAGGATGGAATTACCTACACATAAGATCCTGAAACTATGTTTTTCAATTCTAAAATACTGTAAAAGAGAACAGCCAAATAGCAATGAAAGGTAAGATTAAATCACCATTTTCCTCTCTGCTTCCTACTGAGATTGCAGCAAGCTTTAGGATTGCTTAGACAAAGGAAAAAAAAATCTTAACAGAACTTGGAGGAGAAGCTTTTAAACATCTGGTACGATTGTTGGAGTTGCTGACTATTGTGCTTAAATCTCCAGTTGAGTTGCCTCAATACATCAGCTGTACAAACACAGATAGAAAAATGAGCTGGAAAATACTTAGTGTATTTTTCTCTGTTCTTCAGAGAGGCTTTTGGTCCTATTTTTTTTTCCTGAGATGACTTGCAGAGTAAAATCCATTCTTTCATTATGACAGTGAACTAAGGAGAACTGAACCAGAGATTATTTTTCCCAAAGCATATAAATGCTTAATGTTTATACTGAAAACGACCTTACAGACTGTACCATGGTTGACCAGACTAATGAGGATATTTCATCTATATAAGAACTAGTGAAATCTTGATTCTCATTTTTTCATCTGTAAGTCTTCACATTCAGTCTGTGCAAAGGGCTGCACATAGGTTTTGAGATGCCAAACTCCATTTGGAGTCTGTAATATTCAAAATGTGACATCAGTAACATAATTACAAAAGGTGTAACACCTAGCAAAGGAGAGCAGCATTACAAATAGGTGCATGGAATGGTTACACGTTCTCAGATATCCACAATATTTTTTTTGGGGGGGGGAAGCAGGGTGGGGGGGAAAAGGGAGCAACATCACAATACCAAAATTGACTATGCTATTAGAACATTATAATGGAAATAATAAGTAACAACCTCAGTCGTTATAAAAATACTGGTTTTTTCCTAAAAAATTAAACAAGCAAGAAATTAGTAATTTTTATTATTATTATTCATAGCCATAAAAATAAAATCTGGCTAGGTACTTCAGCTTACTGTCTAGTGAGCTTTTCCATATAAATCAGAGCTGAAATCTATGTTTCTAAGCATCCCTCATCTCTTAAATAATCATAGGACTTGAAGTGATAAGTGTCCTGATCAAGTCATTTTCTATTTTGTCATAGTGTATATTTTGCAGGGGAAGGGATAAGCAATTGAATGGGAGTAATTGCTTTAATATTTGAGTGATGTCTGCTCTAATAACTAAGGACATGAACATCAAGTTTAACAATCAGGCTTTTAATGAAAAATATAGAAGGCATGTATGAGAGCATATTTTAATACTATTTATTTTCTTTTTTGCTGTTCAAGTAGGTGATTGTCCTGGTTATATCCACAGAAGTACTGACTGGGTCAATTTAGTGGAAAGAGAAGCTGCAGAGTTCTGTATCTGGAGATAGCTCAGCTTAATCATTGGGCTGAGTTCAGTAAAAACCATGAATAAAGACAACAGATGACTGAGCATATAGTATTTGCTGTAAACCCTGGCAGTTTTTTGCTGTGGATGTCTACTGGAAATACATTCAGTTATTTAACCTACTACAGTTGTAAAAAAAAATGTAACGGAGAAAGAGAAGTCTTTGAATCCTAAATAGGTAATTGTAACAATACCAGCATGAAAAAAAGTAAACCTAGGCCAGCAAGATCTAGGTCCTCGACCACACATGGTCAAGAGCCAATAGTTGAAAGAAAAATTCTTGAAACATAATGGTAATTTTGCTGAATGATTAATATGGTTCCTACAAAGAAAATGTGAGTCTTCTGCCATGGTCTTCAGGCACGTAACTAAAGCACGTTAGTACAGAAAGACTCCTGTTTACGGCAGAAGTTCCAATGAAGACCTTGCAACAGTGAAAGCATTAAAGTTGTCAAGGAACAATAACAAAAATGATAATTTTGAATAGTGTTTGCTTTCTAAGACAGATTTATGATACAATATAGAAGATGATCTTTGGACATATAAAACATGGGTATTGAGTGAAGCAGGTAGAAGAAAAATATGTAAAATATAGCTCAAATATTCTTTCAGGTAGTTCTTCATCAAGACTTATCCTGCATACATTTTCCAAAGTGTAATATTTACATGGAAACAGTACTTTTTAAGCCTTTTCTATTGAGATATATGAACTATAGGCACATATATAAGTATTTTCAAGAAAGAAGATTAAAAAAAGACAGTTTGACATTTGAAGAAGAGCATTTTCACAAAGTGAAAAAGGAAAGCATCATTATTTGGATAGGTATCTATCTGAGACATAATTTTACCTACCCAGTTGTTAAAGACTTGGAGGGGGGTGTTTATGTTTACACTCGTGTTTTAAAACAATTCTTTCCTACCTTCGTCTTTCTGTTCCTTTCTTAATCATAAAAAGAATGGGTCCAAGCAAACAACTTCTATCCCTTGCAACCTAATCCAGGATAAAGACACTCACATTCTAGAGTAAAACGCATGTAGGTCCAAGTAGCATTCTAACCCTAACGATTGCTGAACATGTCTTAAAGGCTGATGAAGGTTCTCAGCTTCCATTGGCAGTAGGACTGTGTATGTAACTACTGTTTAAAGCAATGCAAGGACTCAAACTAGCTAAATCTGAGACATGTAGTAGGACTGCTTGTATTCTTGAAGTATCCACCCACTTACTCTCTATGAAGTCATAGGGTTCCCATCTTTTCATCCAATATTTTTTCTTTTAATCTATGTTTTATATACCAGCAAATATGTTATTTCAGTGGATATGATTTTTTTTTACCAGTTTTGTTATTTTGTTATTTTCCTTGTACTAGGTTAGAAAAATAGATGCAAATCAGTCTCTAAGTTATAGTTTTATGTAACAATCTAGTACAAAATTAATCTGGCAATATGTACAAAGTCTAGAGTTTACGATATTGTGGAAACAAATGTACATGTCTATGGATGAGATGTCAAAAATAAAAGAATGGTAATCAGTCCTTATTTTTGTGCTCAGAAATCTTAACTTGCATCCTGTTGTGAATTAGCAATGCGAACAAACTTCAAAAGGAAATACACATTCCCAAGGCTCAATGACACATGTGCCTTGGGGTGCTAATGTTTGAAGAAAAAATACACCATGTAGAAGCAAGAGTTGTGTCAGGAACACCTACGCGTTCAAATGCAGTATCACATTCGTGCTTTGAATTAGGATGAGGAAAGATGTTGCTTGAATCACAAAGGAAAAGAATACTAACAGGCAAAGTGATAGAAGAAAAGCAACATAAAGCATCTTGGTATAATGAATGTACATGAAAAACAAGTCAAGGGGCATAAAGCACAGGACACTAATGAGGCATGAAAAACCATGGTTATAATTAAGCTAAAGGCATAGTTTTGAAAAATCTAGAAATTAGATTGGTATTGACACACCATGGGATTTATAGACTACTTGTAATAAAAATAGCCGAGAACAGCAAGGGTGCTTCTAGCTTAACTTATCCTGAAGGAGATACATGCATTGAAATGGATTGAAAACTACTGAACTTTTTCACAAATATAACCTGAATAGAGTATTCAAGGGAAAAATCAACAGCATTTTTCCTACGATAATTTATTGATGCACCTAATTGTATTGTTTGCTGCTAACACATTATTAGTAACACAAATAAACATGCCGATGCTTTTTATTTCTATATATACAGATAAAATGTGTGTGTATAAACAGATTATGTCAGAGTTACTGTTACACTGGTAAAAGGGGCAAGATGCTGTGGTAGCATGAATGCTATTTTTGTAGCCTATTTACAAATTACATTCATGAGCTATTTATAATTTTGCTGGTGTTGAGACAAGCTAGTAATAGGCTTAATAGCAGCTAGACCATTTTGTGAGGAACAGAGAGGGCTGGCCCTCTAGTTAGTCCAGGAAAAAGCCACTGCTCCATGGAAGTAAGAGCACAGAGCAGAGGGCACAACCCCATAGCAAGGCATAAGGGGCCAGAGAGAGAATCAAGCAAGAAAACAGACAGAACAAACAGAGAGATGGAAAAGTCTATATGTAATTATTAGTTTGGTATCAATGAGGTTTTGGATTTAAAAAAAAATAAGTATTTGGGGGATACAGTCCATATTTCAAGTAATCTTTCTTTTGGGGCAAGTGTAACTGCTATGATACTGTACAGAAATAAGT
>NW_010409839.1:22088-34057 GCF_000710305.1 Buceros rhinoceros silvestris
CCCTACCTGGTATCCAACTTGGCCCTTCAGGGAGCACAAACACTCAGGATGGAAATAATTTTGGTAACTTACAGATGTTGCTAATTAGATCTGAGTTAGCTGTCTCGACTATCCTCATGGTGAAGAAATGGGCAGTTGTATAAGCACCATCCCTCTCAGTTAAAATAAATACTCATAATAAGTATGTCAAATTAATAATTTCCTAGAAATGTTGTTCACCATAAAGGGAGCACAAGGTGTCTGACAGAGGCATAGATCGTAAATGCACAGGATAATTCATGCTGGAAGGGACCTCAGTAAGTCTCCAGTCTAGCCTCCGGCTCACTGAGGTCAGACCAGGTTGCTCAGTGTGGTGTCCAGTCAAGTCTTGACTGCCTCCAGGGTTAGAGACAGAACAACCTCCTTGGGCAGCTTGCTTCCCTGCCCAACTGTCCTCATGTGAAAAAAAATCTTTCTTATATTTGGTCTCTTTTAGTTTACGCCTGTTGTCTCTTCTCATCTCACTATGCACCACTGTGAAGAACGAGACTCCATCTCCTTGCTCGCCTCCCCACAGGCACTGGGGGCTGCTGTTAGGTGTCTCTAAAACCATTGCTTCTCCAGGCTCCCCAGTGTCTTCTCACAGGCCAAATGCTTCAGTCCCAACCACTCTGGTGGCCCTCCACTGCTCGCTCTAGTTTCCTGTACTGGGGAGTCCAAAAATGGTTGCAGTATTTCTAGAATCATAGAATGGTTTGGGTTGTAAGGGACCTTTAAAGATCATCTGGACCAATGCCCCTGCCATGGGCAGGAACATCTTTCACTAGATCAGGTTGCTCAAAACCGCATTCAACCTGACCTTGATTGCTTCCAGTGATGGGACATCCACATCTGGGCAAACTATTTCAATGTCTCACCACCTGCATCATAAAAAATTTCTTTCTTATGACCAATATAAATCTACCCTCTTTCAGTGTAAAATCATTTCCCCTTTTCCAGTCATGACAGGCCCTGGTAAAATGTCTTTCTCCTTCTTTCTTATAAGCCCTCTTTAAGGACTGGAGGGCTGCTATAAAGTCTCCCCAGAGCTTTCTGTTCTCCAGACAAAACAACCCCAACTCTCTCAGCCTGCCCTCATAGGGAAGGTGTTCCAGCCCTCTGGTCATGTCTGTGGTCCTTCTCTGGACCCATTCCTACAGGTCCATGTCTTTCTTCCACTGGGGACCCCAGAGGTGGATGCAGCACTCCAGGTGGTGTCTCGTGAGAGTGGAGTAGAGATGGACAACCTCCTCCCTCGACCTGTCGGCCGCACTTCTTTTGATGAAGCCCAGTATATGGTTGGCTTTCTGGGCTGTGAGTGCACAGTGCTGGCTCATGTCTAGTTTTCATCTACCTATATTCCCAAATCCTTCTTGGCAGGGCTGCTTTCAATCCCTTCATCCCCCAGCTTGTACTGATACTGGGGGTTACCCTGAGCCAGGTGCCAGGAGGCGTATGGCCTTGTTGAACTTCAAGAGGTTAGTATTGGTCCACTTTCCAAGCCTGTTTAGGTCCCTCTGAATGGCATCCCATCCCTCTAGCAAATCAACCATGCCACTCAGGTTAGTGTCATCTGCAAACTGGCTGAGAGTGCACCGTCTATGTCATTAATAGAGATACTGAACAGTATCTGTATTAAGTGGTATCCTCCAGGGGTCTGTATCAGTTTCCGTGCCGATATAGACCCCTGAGGGACACCATGTGTTGCTGATCTTCACCTGGAGGTTGAGACATTAACTGCAACTCTTTAGGTGTGTCCATACAGCCAATTCCTTATCCATCAAATTAGACCATCCATCAAACCCATACAACTTAGTGACAAGGATGTCGTGTGGGCCTGTATCAAAGGCATTACAGAAGTCCAGGTAGGTGACATCAGTTACTCTTCCCTTATCCCTCAAGGTAGTCACTCCATGGGAGAAAACCAACAGATTAGTCAGGTACAATTTGCCCTTTGTGAAGCCATATTGGCTGTCTAACCACCTCCCTGCCATCCTGTCTTTTAGATGTGGTCTAACAAGTGCTAAGTGAAGCAAGGAGTAATTACTCTCCTTAACCTACTGGGCTCCTGTTGATGTTGTCCTGGATGCTGCTGGCTGTCCTTGGTGCCAGGGTGCACTCCTGGATCACGTTAAGCTTACTGTCTCCCAGGGACTTTTTCCCACATCTGCTGCTCCCCAGGCTGTTGGTGCCCAGCCTGTATCAGCTCCAGAGGGTCTTCCTTCCCAGAGGCAGGATTTTGCATTTGTTCTTTATCAGTTTAATGAAGCTCCTGTCAGTCCATTTTTTTTTTTCCAGCCTGACTGGGTCCCTCTGGATGGAAGCCCTGCCTTCCAGCTTATCTGCTGGTCCCTCCAATTTGGTATCAACTGCCAACCTTCTGAGAGTGCACTGCATCACCTCCTCCAGGTCCCTGATAAAGACATTAAATAGGACAGGTCACAGCATAGATCTTTATTGGTACTGGCCTCCAAAAATACATGCTGACTGTTCCCTGCCTTCTCCACCAATGTGTGCCACAAGCTTGTTCCTAGAGGACTTGTTCCATGATTTTCCCTGGGAACTGAAGAGAGGCTCAGTGGCCTATAGTTGCTCAGATCATCCTTTCAGACTTTTTTGAAGATGGGTGCAATATTTGCCTTCCTCCAGTTATCAGACATCTTCCATGATCTCCATAACTTTTGAAATATGATAGAAAGCAGCCTTGCAAGGATGTCGACCAGCTCTTTGAGCACTTGATGGAGCTTTGCAAGTTGCATGGACTTGTTTAGCATGATTCCTCTGAAGTAATCCTTGGCTTCATCTTCCACTACAGCTGATTGCTCCTCTCCTCCCTGAACCCTGTCTCTAAGCATGGTGGCCTGGGAGGAAATTATCAAGAGTCTTGAGATTATCTGTGTCTGCTGCCACCCAAATCACCACTGCCCTCACCAAGAGGCCAGTATTTTCCTTAGTACAGTCCCATGGTTTTCTTGTTGACCCTATAGAGATAAATCCAGGTATATTGAATCATAACTCTTGTTGATGTCACTGCCTTTAGTTCAAAGGCAAGTTAGGAGTTAAGCACAGTGTGCAAAATAGTAGTATTGTGGATGCCTGCGTTACTGCAGCCTTAGGTAAGGAAGTATTTCATTATGAAGAGGCGTATCTTTGATTAGTGATGTATTGAAGATTTTTTTTTCAAAAAAATATATTTGTTTAGTTGTCTAAAGTCTGTCTAGAGTGAAAAAAATACGTAGCTTCTGATATCCCATCTTGTGATGTACTCAGTAAGTACTATGCACTCAGGACCTGATGTTTTTTGGGTCTAAAGTCCTGTAACATAATACATGGTGCCAGTGCTAGCTCTGGTGTGTCTGCATCTGCAGAGCAGATACCCTTGCACTTTATTTAACTAAACCAAAATGGTTATTATATCCATTGAACTCTTTCAACACTTAGGGAGGAGTAACAGCAGTGGATCCTTTCCTTACCTTGAGAGGGTTATAAGCTGACAGTCATTGGGCTGAGATGTAAAACTGAGAGAATTTTTGCTTAATCTCATGAAACATAAATATGCCGTGAGAGTGCTACAGGTGTAGGAGGTTATACAGAACACTGGTCAGCCATCCTTGGAGGATGCTGCTCCAGAAGCTGCTTACTTGCAGGACAGGAAGAGCTTAAGTTTACTGACTTCAGCTGGTCTTAAAAACTTCTTTGAACTGAACATGTGGTGGTGTGGATAGTTCAGTCCAGGATGAAGGACACCTTGGAAATGTGTGGCTATTTCATTTGTCTACTACATTTTGATCTGCAAAGTCTTAAAGGACTTAGAAATCTTCAGCACATTGACAATACTCTAATAAGTTGATCTATGGCTTTGGCAAATCTCTCTTTGTACTGTTGGCTTTTCCTTTTTCCTACGTTTTCTCTGTTTGCACTTTACAGCCTTAATAGGACGAATTATCACATACAATGTATTTGTTCAGAGCCCATAGTCATTTGGGATCTCCAAGCACTTTAAAATTATAACAGTGATTAATAATATATAATGTGTATGTGTTTAATAACTACTATCACTAATACTACTGGTTGTATTTTATGTTGTAGTTTTACAGTATCCTTAAAAATTTATAAAATACTATGTGCAGTTTATAGCACATGTACATACCAACCTCCACAGGCTAATTTGAGATGCAGTGTTAGTCTGTTACAGCTTTTATAGGTTATAAACCATTCCAAAATTAGCTGACTTTTTAACATCTGCAGGGCAGCAATTATGCACAGAACACACTGAGATCCAGAAATACTCTGTGTCATGGGTAATACGTCAGCATCTGTTCTCACATCTTCAATTTTGGCATATAATTTTAAGATGAAAAGTATGCAAATCTTTTACCTTTTGGAGGGCTTGGTTACACAGACACATTAAATAATTCAACTAGTTAATTTGCATTTAATTGAAAGTCCACTGTGTATGCTTGAAATAAAATGACACTACAAAGCAATGTGTTTTTTGATGCTAAAGCTGTGACCACTTAACCATTTGCTCTTCTTGCATGGTACACAGTAATGGCTCTTGCATTGCTCAGTTAACTTCAAAAATCACTGTAACATTTTCTCACAGAAACTTGAAGACTGGGTATATGTAACACTCGAGATGGTCTGCATTGTCCAAGAGTTAGTGGGTGCAACAGCAAGGGGCTGAATCGTAGTGGGAAAAACAAAGGACTTGAGGGTTAAATGATGACAGGAAATGCCTCAATTCAAAAAGTGTTTCTGTTTAGGATAAGACTGAAGCAGACAGGTAAATCTCTGTGTCTATGTGTGGGGTCCTGGTGACCTTCTGGGGTCATGCTGTGGGGTACTGAACCCCTGATAGAACAGGCAGGGATGCAGTTGTGGCTCTCTGGTTTCTGTCTAGCCTCTTTCTTTCCCTCAGAAATGAGGGCTTAGGAACAGATATGGATGCCAGTATGTGCCTGTGCCTCATAGCTGGCTATGCATCTGCTCTGAGGAATGTGAAAATACACCTGATAATGTAAACATTACCGTTGTGGATGCACGCTGCTCAAGTAGTGGAAATGCTTCATCCAGTTTGGTCAGAGCACAGAAAACCTCCAGTACTGACACCAGTTCAGTGTCATGGGCACTTCCATCTGGGAATACACAACTACTAGTCCAGAGCCTGGACCACTCCTCAGCCAAGTGATGGGCAGAAGGCTGGACTGGCACAGAAATAGTGAAACTGAGTTCAGGGCTTTTTGTGTAACTTTGACCAAGTGTTGCTCCTGATTTGATAAATGGGGATAATAATATTGGTATTTTCTGTTTAGCTCGTACACTTTTCCACTACAATCGTTTTGGTATGCATTGTCATTCTGACTGACAGATTTCTCAGCATCAACTGGAATTTGTAGGTATTTAAAGAAATAGAAACGGTCAAGGAGAAAAATGGCAACGTAGCATTTGGCCAAGAGCGCTGTTCCAATATTTAAGATGAAAGGTTGACTAATAGCAAAAAACCCTGCAGTACATGATTTTGAATGGCTGAAAGGATCTTTTTGTGATCCATTTGTCCTTCATGCTGGCACCCTGACATTGGAATTGCCTCATCAGTATGGGCTTGCCTGGTGATCAGTATGGGCTTGCCTGGTGATCAGTATGGGCTTGCCTGGTGATCTGTATGGGCTTGCCTGGATGGTGACTGACCTTGGTTGCTGTTACAGAATGATCCCCACCCACTGATCTGACTTCCCTTGACCCCAAAACCTACCTCATCCCCATGGACACGTCCAGGAACACAGACTGCTGGCTGGCCCAGTCACCATCACTGGCTCTCCTCTTCTTGTTCGGGTGCCATAGGACTGCACCCAGTCAGGGAGTCACTGCCTTGCCAGCCTCACCATCACTGCCAGCTGCCAGACCTTGCCTTTGTGGAGCATCCCACAGTTGCTGCTTCCTGACAGAGCCTAGCTGTAAAGCAGTCAGCAAACACAGCTGTACATTGAGTACCTGGAGATGCATGTGGGTACTTTCATTACAGATGGTGCTACAGATATTTTTAAAACTTTTAGTAACTTGTAATGAACCAAATAATCCTCCCTCATCATTCAACTCTCTTAAAATACATTTTATATACTTTCTTCCCCAATATGGCCTTGTACTTTACTGCTTTGTGTATGCCTGCAACTATTTTAAGTTGCTAATGTTTTGGATAGTGTTTGAGCAGGTGAAAAAAGGACTAGGAAAGACATTATATCTGGCCAACAATATTTTTATTGTCTCACTATATGAAAAAGTCCTTTATCTTCTCTTCCTGTTCATTATCCTTTAGAAGAACAATTATCCAATAAATACTGGACAATTTTGGCTACATATATATTGGGCTATATATAGTCCCATACAATCTTGGGCTATACCCTTGAGAAAATCAATAGAAAATGTCTGTGTTGTTTTGTTAGCAAGATGACACTACTTTAATTTCACTTATTAAAATGTTTGGAGGGGGTATGTGTAGAGATTAACTGTACTCTAAGTTACAGTTTAGCTAGCCTTGAGACTTTTGCCAAAGAAAAATTAAATTATCTCTTCCAAAGTTATTTTGTGCCCTTAGCTAAGACTGCCTGCTGACTCCAAATACAAACTGACTTTAATAGGGCCATATGTGAACTAACTGAACCCACTTAAATCTGGCTGGGCTTCAAAGCCAGCTGGTATTTTCCTCGCATGGCTTAGCTGAGAACTCTTCAGTCAGCAAAGCTGGGTCTTTCTCTTGCTCCCTCATAATCTCATAATCTATCTGTGGGCTTTCCATGCCCCCCCACCCTCTTTGAGTAAATAGTGAGGAGCACTGGTTTTTAAACTAATGAGATTATAATATATGTTGATAGGAATCAAATTCTGGAGCTGAAAGAACTCCCTTTCTGTGTCTTGTATCTATTTATGGCAAATAAATTTAAAGGAATTATTTCTGTAGAAGTCCTGTTGTAACCCGTGACTGCAAACTGCATTATTATCAGTATTTTTATCTGTACTATTATTCTCATCAATATTTTTCAAACTTCTGGTACTATTTTTACGTATGAGTTTTGCCAAATTTCTCTATCAAACTACTTTCTAGCCATCATTTTCTGATTACAGATAAATACAGAAACGTGAAAAGGGTTATAGCAAACAAATAAATTATTCTTTATAAAATGTTCTCATGTGTCTTATCTCCATGGCCTAAATTTTAAAATGTCACCAGTTATTTTGAATGAGTTTTTGGGAGCCTCACCTGAGTTACAAATGTGCCTGGTTTTGAGAAAATGCTACAATCAGAAAATACTAAGAGTCATCCTCTGAAAATCTGCCCCTTTTCAGGTATCTCAGACAGAAAGTTGAAATTTAGATACTCAAAATCACAGGCTGATATTTGAAAAGGTAAGATAAGTATAGAAGAAATCGTGTTCCTGATGAAATTCTTCCTAAAATTTATTGACTTCGTTAGGGACAGTATATTACAAGTTCTTAATGTAATAGTTGCTTTTGAAACTTTGTTGTTGCTGTTTTTTTAAACAAGGCACAATATTAAGGATTTTAACTAGCTGAGAAGTTTCCCTTGAACATTTTCTATGCATCCTGCTTCCTCCATTCAAAACTCTGTCTTTTGGTTTGTTTACATCTTCATTAGATTAAACTAAATCACATGTATCTTAATATATTTATAGGAAATACCATTCCCTCATGGATACCCTTTGCTGATGACAGTAATTTCTATTTTTAGTTGAACGACATATCTACTGAGCGCTGTTGCAAGTGTTTAGTTTCAGATTTGTAACACAGTCAAGGTTTCTTGAGCCATTAGCTTTATGGATGTATTACTATGGGTGATAATAAAGATCTCAAATGCTTGTGTACAAATTATGTTTATTCTTACCTTTCAAGATTTATATATCTAAAATTTTGTCAGCTTCAATCCTCAGAATGTGCACAGGGGGCTTTTTTGGTGTTTTGTTTTGGGGTTTGTTTTTTTTTTTTTTTCGAGTTAACCCCACAGCAAATATATGCCTATATTAAAAAAATAAGCAAAAACCAATAGCCAATTCTTTCTGCAAAACCTGACAGAGATTTCATTACATTTCATTTAATTGCAGGCTAGCCATTACCATGCCCGAATTTCATGCCTATCTAGAGTAGAAGAGTCAGTGAGACTGTCTCCCATGAGTATTTTGGGACAGCCCTCTAGTGGGAAAAGCTGAGAGATTTTGGAGTAGGTTTTTCTCTGTCACACCACACGGCTGAAATACACGATGGGCCTATGCTACAGTATGGGGAGAGGAAAGAAAAAAAAAGGCATTTTGCTAGCATAATCAGAGGTTAGATGCAAAAATGTTCATTGCAGATCAAGCCAAGTCAGAGTGCTTTATGGAATTGTGTAAAATGTGATTGTCATCTTTTCCTAAAGAAAAAAACCTACAAGGTTTCTGGTAGTAGTTGTTCTGCATTTTTTTTTAACAGTGAAATACTGCATATCTTTGCATAAGCAGCAGGTAGAAAATCCTTGTATAGTTAGTGATTCTCCTAGAAATTTATTCAGTTTTAGATTAGCTTCTGAGAAAATGTTGTGTTCTTGCTGTATCAGCATTTAACATATGAGCCTTAGTAAAATCCAGAAAAACTACATTCACCACCTTCTCTTCACCCACTAAGCTTCATCCATTCTGATGAGCTTCATCTTCTTCAGCAGGTGCAGTAGAAAATGTAAACCTACTCTGTAAAAGGTGCTAAAAACTGGAAACTTTCATTTTCCTTCATATTACTACATCAGCCATTCACTACAACCCTTTGTGTCCTGTGTTCAGCCAGTTCTTCACCCAGCTCACCATGTACCTGTTCATCTTACTGTTGGACAACTTGTCCAGGAGGATGCTGTGAAGGACAGTATCAAAAGCCTTACTAAAATACATCCACTAGGTGGGTGACCTTATCATAGAAGGATATATAATTAATTGAACTGGAACTTCCCTTTGTGAAGCCATGCTGACTGTGCCTGACAACGGCATTATTCTTTAAATGCTGATCAATAGTCCCCAGTACGATCTTCTCCATACTTTTTCCAGGAAGTGAGGTTAGACTAACAGCTCTATAGTTTGCTGGGTCTTCCCTCACAGCCTTCTTGTAGATTGGAATAACCGGCCAGCCTACAGTCCACATGGACCTCCCCAACTCCCAAGACCTTTGGTAGATGATCGAGTGGAGTCCTGCCATAACATCCGCTAGCTCCTTCAGTAGTCTGAGATGAATCCCATCAGGCCCCACAGACTTGCGAATATTTAGCTGATACAGCTGGTCCCTTAAAATTTTCAGTGTCCACAAACAGAGAATCACTGTTCTGCACTCCTCCGAATCAGACTGTGCACTCCTAGGTTTATCATTAATATTAATGATTGAGGCAAAAAAAGCATTAAATGCCTCCACCTTTTCTTCATCATCATTTGTCAGGTGACGACCAAGACCTCCTCTTGGTATGAACATACTTTAAAAAGCCCTTTTTATTTCTGACACAACACTGGCCAGTTTCAACTCTAGGTGATCTTTGGCCTGTCACGTTTCCTCCCTACACATGCAAACTACTCTGTGATCTTCCTCTGAAGCCTGACCTCCTTTCCAAATGTTTTTCCTCCTGAGTTCCAAGAGGAGTTCCCTGTTCAGCCAAGCTGCTTGCTTGACTTTCAACACAGTGGGATTGCCTGCTTCTGTGCTTTTAAAAGGTGGTTCTCTAATACTGACACACTCTCGTGGACCCCTAAGCCCTCAAAAGCAGATTCCCAGGACACACTGCAAACTAGCTCCCTGAGTAGCTTGAAGTTTTCTCTCTTGAAATCCAGGGTAGCAACTCTACTGACCTTTATCTCACTACACCAGAGATTTTAAACTCAGCTTAAACTGTTTTGTGATCACTGTGGCCAAGACAGCCTCCTACCATCTCATCTCCTATAAGTCCTTCTCCATACACAAAAATTAGATAATGAGATACTGTCTATTGTGTAAATAAGCAGCCATGGGGAGACACAGTGAGCTACAAAGTGATCTGAGGTGTTGTCTATGCATTGTATGAGGAGCCAGTCTCCTGCTCTCTGAGTGCCTGGGAAAAACAGTGTGTGGTCATAAGTGATGGAGCCAACCATTAGGACAGCCCGCAGCCTTCAACCAGGCGTTGACTGATATGTGAGTGGTTGTCCTTGTCATGGAGTTAATGTTGTTTGGACACAGATCTGTTGTGTTGTGTTGTATTGTATTGCAGACCAGGCTTCCAAAGGTGTGCCCCATATGCCCATTGAAACTCAAGGGACATTTTCTTCAAGATCAGCAGCAAGGCTTTGGACAGCCTTGCCTCATGGTTCTTTGCCAATGAGGAACAAGTTTCTACCTTGGGTTTTCACTTAGAAACCTATTCATGAACAAGTCTTATTTTAATGGAGTGGTATCTCAAAAAATATCACATTGGTAGGAAGACTTCAGGAGTCTGGTGGCCTTTGGACCTCGGAATATGGTAGCCAGCAGCTCTGCAACCTCTGTCAGTCTGTAATTGAAACAATCATGGTTTTTTTAATACAGTTACAGAGGCCTACACTTTTTTTAGTAGGCACAAAGCATACCTTTGTTTTTAATTTTCATTAGTCTAGAAAAATGATCGTTAGTGTAATAGGATTTCATGCTGTTTAGCCAATGTAAATAAATTAACATATAGACAGAAAAGATCTTTTATTCATCATAAACAATGCTAAAATGATGAGCAACTTTGAAAAGAAAGGTAAATAATGCCCTCCTGAACAAAACCCAGAGCTTTAAAGGAGAAAGGTGAAAGAGCTGTATGTCCTCATGTCACAGGACAACCTGTGATAAACCCAAGTTATGGACACTGTCACATCATAGGTAATTTGGGCCAGTTCAGGTCAACTGCCTTCTAGATCAGCCCTCTTGATGACTTGAGTGCTTCAACTCTTACAAAGCTACGGAATCAACAGGAATAAATACTGAAGTGACTGTATAGGCTACAGAATGTCTAGTGTATATATATATAAAGACACACACATATATGTATATATATGAAAGCGGGAAATCCATCCAGGTCTTAATCAGTGCTGTGAGGGACGTTTTTCTGTCATGGAGGGTGGGTGAGATTCTAGGCACCATTTAACCTGGCTTTTTTGACTCCTTCGAGGAGGAGTCAGCTGGACTCCCTCCACTACTGGTAGCTTGTGCACTGGGAATGCGTATCAAAAGAGCTGTGTGAGACTCAAGCTGCCTTTTCCATCTCCTGCCAGCCTGGGGAGCACTTCCAAGCTGCCCCAAAGCAGCTGGGTACTGCAGCCAAATGGAAAACAGCAGGAGTTGTGAGGATGAGGAAAGGCGGGTGTTGGCTGAACACAGCTGGGTGAAGCCTCTCCATGATCTCTGCCCACTCAAGAGCTGCCTCCAGCTGTGGCAGCATCTCTCCCAGCTCAGGACTGGCATTGCCCACATCATATGGCTACACCTGGAGCCTCCCCCATGATGTAAGCGTGGGCCTCCCAGGCTGCACTGCCAGGCAGGACTTACCCGTGGAGCACGCTGACCCAGAGCTCCTTCACTGGCCAGGAATGGCAGAAAGAGAGGAGAAACAGCCTGCTGGCAGAGGCAAGCATTGGCACAGCCCTGCCCTGTGGGAACATCTAAAGAGGAAAGCTGAAGCCCCATTAGGTAGGACAGAGGTGCTGCCCAGCCTTGCTGTGGGACATGACACTGAGATTCACTGGAAAGTGATGACACAGGAGCCACAAGGCCAGACAAGGACAAGAGAGTTGGTGTTCTTGCCTTCCTCCTCCTCCACAGTATCCCCAGCTGCTCCCTTCCTGCTGCTCAGCACCTGCAGCTGGCCCAGGGCCAGGCAGAGCTGCGGGTGTGGGGGGCTGCCACATCTGCAGAGGGGAGCGGCAGGGGGGGAC
>NW_010409839.1:34126-37411 GCF_000710305.1 Buceros rhinoceros silvestris
GAACCTGGCAGCCCCCCTCTAGCATCCAACTGCTGCAGACATGGCAATGGGTGCATTCAGCATCAGGGTGCCAGGGACCTGTGGCTGCTCCTTGGGTATCCCTGTCCTGGTGCCAGGGCCAGGGTTTGGAAGGAAATGCAGGTGGGGTCTGTGAGTCTTACTTGGTCTCGGCATTGGCCAAGGCCTTACTGAAGAGGAGAATGTCCCTCTTTTTTGTTGCATGGCCCTGGGTCACCCACATCCTCTGGTGGAACAGTAGCTTGGGTGATGCTGGGACAGGTGCACACTGCTGCATGGGGTCAGGGTCATCCCTGCAGAGCAGACAGCGCTGAGCATGAGAAAGGCGGCTGCTGTGGGGCCCAGCTGTGTTGGCATGTCCCTGAGCCACAGAGGGGAGCCTACCTAGAGTGACAGCAGCAATTCAGCTGGCCCCACTAAGTAGAGGAGAAGCCTCACGTGGGACAAAGTGGTGGGGCTCAGGACAGTGCCCAGCCAGTCTAAGCGAGGCTGTCAAGGAGGTCCTGGTGTCAGTCAGTGCTGCTGGGCAAAGGCTTGGCTCTCCCCACTCCATGCCAACACAGTGCCATCCCTCAGGCACTGAGGCCATTACAGGGCCAATGCTGGAGCAGCATAGCATGCCCAATGGTCACACTTGGGGCCAGTGGTGGGGGAGACACACTGGGGGGCTCTCCCCAGTATGCCCATGTCTCTCTCATACTGACCTCACCAGCGCTGAGCAGAGGGGAAGGGTCACCTTCATCCAGCTGCTGGCAAGGCTTTGCCCAGTGCAGCTCAGGGCACTACTCGCTGACTTTGGACAAGGCCCTCTTAAGAGCTTCGCTAGCAAAAATACATGCTGACGTTTGTCCTGCCTCCAGCTATGGCAGCAATGGGTCTTGTGGTTTGAGGGGTTTCCCAGGGCATTATTGGTGATGGTGCCCTGAGACAGAGAATTGTTACTTAACAGCAATTAAAGCTACCTTGTTTCTCTTGCTGCCTGGCAGTTGATTTTGAAGCCTTTCCAAAGGACTGAGATAGAAAGGGACAGCCTTGGCTCCTGTCACTGCTGTGCTTGCTGCTGCCACAAGTGCAGTGGCTGACCTGGGTGCAGCCGGTGGGGTCATCTCTTCAGAAGGGACAAACCATGAAACAGAAAACGGAAGTTAACGGCTGAGCAATTTGTTGTACAAGAAGAACCTAGAGCTGAGCTCCATCCCAATGAATGCCTTAGCTAAGTAACCTTGAAACTTCTAACTGAAAATGAGTAAACACAGAGCTGGTGTAATGTGGCTTTTTTATGATGTGTCAGGAAGAGATGGTCTGGAAATTAATAAATAGAAATTAGTGAAAGAAGGATAATTTAGTCTGCCCATCACCTTAAAAAGTAGCATTGCTTCAATATGATTTTCTGTTGTTCTCTGGGTTGAAAGACCCTAATTTCTGGGTTAGAGTGGAATAGAATAGAATAAACTATTTCAGCTGGAAGGGACCTACAGTGATCATCTAGTCCAACTGCCCGACCAGTTAAGGGCTGACCAAAAGTTAAAGCATGTTATTAAGGGTGTTGTCCAAATGCCTTTTAAACACTGACAGGCTTGGGGCATTGACCACTCCTCTACGAAGCCTGCTCTGGTAGTTGGTCACCCTCTTGGTAAACAAATGCTTTCTAATATCAAGTCTGAACCTCCCCTGACACAGTCCCAATGTATCCTATCACTGGATACCAGGGAGATCAGCACTTCCCTCTCCACTTCCTCCCATAAGGAAGCTGTAGAGAGCATGAGGTCACCCCTCAGTCTAGTTTTCCCCAAAGTAGACAAGTCCAAAGTCCCTAGCCACTCCTCACAGGACGTTCCCTCCAGCCCCTTCACCAGCTTTGTTGCCCTTCTCCGGATGCATTCAAGTACCTCAACACCCTTTTCAAATATATGTTAGAATACAAATACATTAACTTGCTTAAAGGCGCTTTCTGTTATTAGACTGAAATGAATCAAGCTTTTTTACTGTATTTGGATTCTGATAAGCTTCACCTTCTTTAATGGCTGCAAAAGAAAACGTAAAAATACTCCGTAAAAGTTGTTAAAAATGTTAAAATACTGTATCAGCCATTCATAAAATTATGAACAGGTGATTTTGCTTGATAAGAATTGATTAAAATATCCAGATCTTAAATTTCCCCTCTGATTAAATCTTAATAAAAATGTTTTAAAACAGAAAGAAGAAAGTATTCTACAATACGTCCTCTAAAAATAGATTTAGTGATTTTCCTCTGAGAAATGATCCAAGTTGCCTCAACAGCATGACCAAGAATGAACAATGTCCGTGCTCCCTCTCCTGGCTCTGCAGCAGCATTGACCTAGGGAAATCCTACCCTTGTCAACACCGGGGCTGAGGCGTGTGCATAAGAGAGAATAAAACTGTGAACCTCGTTACTGACTGTTTCACCTTCCGTAACAAGAAACGTTAAAAAGTTGGTTCAAATGGAAATTAAAATTCTTAAAAAAGTATTTTATTTCCAAACTTGCTGGAAGTTTTTTTTCCAAGATCTGACAGTCAAAAACCATAAAAAAGCCTTGCACGAAGGACAACAGCACTTTTTCAAAATAGTGCAGTAATTTTTGATAATCAGTCAGTTACAGAAATCCTGATCTCTGTGGTGGGCAATCTGCAAACTTTAAAATGTTAGCTTTTTTATCTAATAAGTTGTTCACAAAGAAGATTTAAATAACCTTTTTAATGCTAAAATTAGATCCTTTTAAATTGTCTAATTGTAAATCAAGTAACTCCCCCAAAACAGTGACAGAAATAAAAAATAGATAACCTCATGCTCTCAGGTGTGATTTATTTGTATATTTCTGTAGGAACAACTCGTACAACTAAGCCTTTGCGGCTTCACCATACATGATTCTGTATACTGTAGTCTACTGCGAAGAAAAGTAGTGTAAACAGTATGATTTTCACCTCAAATATGACAGAAGGTATCCTTTAAAATTCCTTAACAGTGTTTCTAATATGTTCAACATGACGCTCTTACATCTGTGGTATGAAGTCATCTTTGCTGGGCTGGTTACGTAGCTTGTCAGCCCTGGTGGCTGGCATTCAGTTTTAACTGAAAAGACTATTTTATTTATAATTTAAGTTAAATCAGTGGTTTCAAGATAAATGGATGAAGTACATTCTGCCACTTATTCTTTTCATTGACTATGATTTTGATTATGATTTTAGGTGATTTTATGATTATGAGCCATCTCAGAGGCAAAGGAGGTTCACACCATGGCTCAGGAA
>NW_010409839.1:37497-41358 GCF_000710305.1 Buceros rhinoceros silvestris
AGGAATGCCTCACCTCCAGCATGGTGTATTCTGCACAAAAGCTGGCTCAGAAAAATAATTTTTCTCTACACTTGTTCAGTGTGATGGGAAGGTAGGCTAGACATACAAGGTAGCATGAAGGACAAATTCAAGATCCTGCTTGCTTTCTCTTATCAATTTAGTATGACTAACACCTGAAATGGAAAGGATACTGCATCTTCTATTTCTGCATAGGATTTGGATAGCAAAATACACTAGATAGCACCAACTCAAAACCTGGCACTCCAGAAGTCAACAGTTCATGTGCTGTGCAGTGCAGACACAACTGTAGGCTTATAGCCAAAAATGCAGCACAGTATTAGATAGTGATTAAGATGCAGAGTAGACAGGAGTCTGGAAATAACATATGGGGTGGACCTACTTAATTACTAGGAAGCCAGCCTCTCTTCCAGCAGTAAATCTCCCACAGGGAGCATGGACTTCATGACACAAACACTGAAAACATAGGGTCATCTTCGGCGTCACAGCTGACTCCTGCCTCACCCCAGGCTCATGGAGCCACTGTGGTCCTGCAAGGTACTGGGGCCTTATGGCCACCTCCATCAGAATGGTTTGCCCAAGGGAATTGGGGTACATGGGCAGCCACTTACCTCACGTCCAGGCACAAATCCAGGTGCGGCTCTACCCCATAATAATTTACTCGCACAGACCAGAATGACACAGTTGGTACTTGCTGACTGCACTAAGATTTCTGGAAGACGAAGCTCTGCTGGTTGGTGTCATAGCGGCAGAATTATGAGCTGTGTCTTTCCTTTCCTGCTCCACTGCATTTTGGGAAGAAGAGGAGGTATTAATTACACCCTGGGCCCTTTCCTAGTCATCCTCCCATAGGCACAAGCAGGAGATAAGCTTAATTTTGCTGCCGTTGGCAAACTGGAGCAATCCTGTCATCGTGTTAGTCCAAACTAATGAGGTTCCACAACACAGCCACCGTGTATTACAACACTGACCCATTTTATCTTTTAAAAACACAAGGTCATCAAGAGATACACAATAAAGGCTTAGCACAGGGTGGCTTCGGAAGTGTGATGTATATTGCTATGTGTCCACTACCAGTAGTGTGCATATATTTAAACAATGATTAAAAACACAGAGTTTGTGGATTTTGCTTTCAACTATAACAACTTCTCCTGACCTTGGTTTTCGAGAAAACCTGTTAAACAACAGTTATGGCAGCTCAAAAAAACAATGCGCAATTCTATGACTTGCAATCTCAGGCTAAATGCTACATGCAACAGCTACAAATACTTCAAACATCTGTGGCTTTCGGACACTGCCAAAAGCCTGTCATAGAATCATGGGATGGTTGAGCTTGGAAGGGATCTCTGGAGGTCATCTGGTCTAACTCCCTGCTGAAACAGGGCCACATAGAGCCCTTTTCTCCAGCTGTATCTCCTATCTTCTTTCTTCAGTAACAGAAAACAGGAGGGATACACAATCCAATACCTTAGGTCTGTTGTATAGAAAGATGATGGTTTTGGAAAGTTGTTTAATGTCCACAGCATATTTCATGATAAATTTCATGATTAAATTTCTGTGGTTTCAAGATTAGAGGGTTCACATCTTGAAGACCATCTGCTCCAAGAGCTATTACAGATCCCAGTTTTTAAGTGGCAATGGCTCAGTGTGATTCAATTCACCATACAGGAATCAACAGTAAAAAAGCAAAGGCCTAAACACATTCATACAAACACTGATCTTCTTGAGGCACAGTCAAGCAAGAATAATACAAAGCTTACCTGCTGCTCTGTTGAAGCAATAGTAGGTGTATTTATGGGGAAAGGCAAAAGCACCTCAGCTTTCAGAGGCTCAGCAACTGATTGCCATTTGCTATTTGTGAAGGATGGAAGAAAGAGTCTTCAGGTTTGGATACTCTCTGTGACATTATCCTCAAAACTCATATTGATGCCTCCTGAGATGGAACTCACTATAGAGTAGACAAGGAGTATCAGGAGGAATATCATTTGACCCTTCTACACAGAGCAAAGGCAGTACATCTACAGATGCACAGATGCACATCTGTACATATCTAAATAGCTACTAAGAGCAAACCCCACAACTCAGTGAAAGTACAGACGAAAAATCTGAACAACATACATAGTCTAGTTCCATCAAGCCACCCTGATGCCATCCAGTCTCATCAGCCCTGCTGTTTTAGCCCATGTGTTGATGCTAGGGGCCATGGTACACTGCAAGGACGTGGAACCCTTGATCCCCAAATCATCGACTCAGATATATCTGAGGCCTGTACTGCTTAAATGCTTTTTCTGGGCGACACTAGGGGCCCAAAGTCTGGAACTGGTGTATTACATCCACTATGTAAAACCAGAATCACATTTAACACTAGTAGAAAACCTGCAGTCAGAGATGACTGTTTAAATCAATTGCAAATGAAATCACATTTTCACAAATAAAAAGATGCAGTGTTAGAAGGATAGACTGAAGAATTTCATAATGCCATAGACCAATCTGGAAGCTTCAAATTAAAAAACTAAACTCACTTAAAACAAAAACCAAACACATAAACAAATAAAAAGAATAATAATTAACCTTTTTTTCTGTATGACATACACACTGACTGATGAAGATAGGATATGTTTGGCAAAAGGATGGATGTGCCCAAAAGTTATTCCTTCTATAACTACTTTTTTGTATTAAAAAATTAAAGGGACAAATCTGAGTTAAAGAGAGATCTATGTAAATTTAATAAAATGTCAGCTTTCAAAGAAAAATCTTTTAACACTTAAAAATTACAGCTTTACACATTGAGAAAAATTGTTTATGAGCACAAGACCAATGGCTTTGGAGAGGAGTCAGAGGAAATAAAATCTCAGAAGTCTCAGGAAGGATTCAGATCTCTGGCAACATTCAGCTCTCGTGAGCAGGTGAAACAATAAAAATGTGAATAAATGCAACCCATTATTTTTAGACTTCAAAGGTCACTAAATTGAGTTAGATAAGACTACTGTGAACTAAGTGCACAAGAAACCTATGAACTCTGGGAGTTATTACACACAAAAACACCTACAATACTCTGAAGAACTTTAATAAAGTTTTATAAGCCAAAAGAGCTGTTAGGAAGCTGTAATTCTGATGTATGAATAAATAAGGGAGTTAGACTTATGTTACTTTATTAACATAAGAATTTATTTATTAATGTGTTCATATTAATCCACAGAATATATATGTCTATTTTCATATTTTAAAGATTTCTGTTATTTAGTTCCTATTAAATGTTTGGTATCCATAGATCTTACATATGATACAAAGTATCACCATCATTTAGCAACAGGAACTGATTTTTTAAATGAAGGTGTTAAATTGTTGAAACCTAAGGACACCTAAGTGTTTAATTCTTCTTTTGCTGTTTTCCAATCTTTTAAAAGATTCATTTTTCCACCTTATTATCTTATTCAGGGCTTTAATTGCACAGGTAGTGATGAAATTTAGGGCATGTTTTATTTTCCCTTGGACAGTTCATTAATTTTACATTGAACAGCTATAGGAGAAATAGAAATATAGTTGTCTCACGGAAATATGACATTGTAGAAGTTAATAATTACTTTGACCCTTTGCACAGATTCTCTATTATGTTGCATTAAATGGAATATGATCTTCAGGATTTCTTTCAGTAAGTACTGATTTCACATGTGACTAAAGTCTGATTTAAGTAAAGCCTATTCCTTATTTTGTTTTTAAAATTGTTATTAAGAACTAAAAGATGTTGTATCTTAAACAGAAACCACCTATGCAAAGAAGCCACTTTATATTTCAGAGGAAATGGTTTCTTCAGATATAATAAGTAGTTTTGCTTTGTAATCC
>NW_010409839.1:41439-43177 GCF_000710305.1 Buceros rhinoceros silvestris
CTGCTGTGAAATAAAATAAAAATTGCCTAAAAGATGCTACAGAACATGAAGGGAACTTCTGAAGGCATGGGCTACAAATCTTTTTAAGGCCTTAAGATTTCAAGTCTGCAAAATCTAGAACTGTGGATGTCAGCAGCTTTCATCTATTTATTATAGCTACTCTAAGCATCACCACAGAAGTGTGGTAACAGCAAACTTCTATCAGCACAGCACCGTTCACAAATTACTACATGCAGACAAGTCTCATCCAGTCTATAAAATGTATTTGTGAAATCCTTTTGCTGATCACAAATTTCATTTACTTACAGCACTGTGCTTCTGAATGGCTGGAAAGCAGTTTAGAGATGAAACGTCAAACCCAGAGAAGTTGCCACCATGATTATATCCATACATTTTATGTGGGGAAAACCTTTGAGGCTGTGTTTTCTTGCTGGCTGTTGTATATTCAAGCATCAAAGGTAGTAGTTACAAAGATGAGAGTGAAGTAGACGAACACAATGCTTGCCTGAATTACTTCCACTAGACACTGGCTTTTGTAAAGGATTAAGGGTCAGATCCAAAACCAAATTTAGATTCTTATCACAATGCCCAATTTCTATGTGCTTGTCTCTTCAAAGACCCATCAGAATCCCAAGCTTAGTGACCTTTTTTACACGTTCGGAGGGAGTTAACTTACGAGTTGATGACTGTGAGCCAAGGACTTTTTAGATGTCTGCAGAACAGTCTCCAGAGAACTCCAGGCTCTGGTCTTTTTCTCCTGACTGCATGTGCTCTCCACTACGCAAGGAAACCAACGTGTATGTTGCAATTGGGAAGTCCTTTCTCAGGCAGCTACTAAGCTGGCAGTTTATTTGGTTGGTTTGCTACACTCTTGTTTTCAACAAACTGTCAAGGATGATAATCAAGCCACAAATAATGGCATGCAGGCAGCCTTAGCCTCCCCCAGCTCTTACTTAACCGCCTCAGATACTGGACTTTTTGACAGTCTCTCTGCTGAGGTCAAATGCTTCTCGGTGGCATGGAAAATCGTAAATAAGGGTCATAACTGCCAACGCCCCTCGCTCCGTTACAGATGCAGCAAAGTAAAGCTGAGCTTTTCCAAACAGAAGTACTCGTGGTCGGTGGTGGATTCCCATAGGCAGAATGAAGCTAGGGATCGAGTTCCCATGCCGACAGCACAAGCAGGCATCCTACCTTAACTCCAAACACATCTTCCTGTCTTCACTCTCGCCCCCTAGCGCTCTGTCTGCTGCCTGCTGTTATCCCAACACGGCATGACAGAGGTAGGCATTCAGGATGCTCAATAAATTGACAGGCCAGCCAAGACCTTGACTGCCGTCTCATCTAAGTCAAGTACCTGAAGTTTGCCTTGAGAAAAGCACAGAGGCAGCTCAGGATTTGCCTCTGGGGAGTGACCCAGCAGCCCCGTGGGCTCGGCTCCTCATCAGGGCCACTTACAGGGCCTGAACCACCTGGGGAACCACCACACTCAGGTGGTGTGGGACCCCGCGGGCCCGCAGCACCGCCCCACCCCACCCCATGCAGGGCCGATGTCGGGAAGACACAGGAACTTTGCCGCCAACTCCCACGTTTTCAGAGAAATATTTTACTCCGACCTTTTTTTAAAAAAAAAAGTATTATTTTTACTTTTTTCTGTCAGTAGCAAACATTTATGGGAGCTCGCGTCACGGGGGGAGGGAGCGCTCCCCTTCTGCGCCTCCAAGGCGCGTTTCCTTAT
>NW_010409840.1:0-14324 GCF_000710305.1 Buceros rhinoceros silvestris
ATAAATTTAACTCTAAATGGTAATTATTGGCTCAAAGAGTTTCTTCGTGGGTACCATTCAGTAGCATCAAGGGAAGATATAAGGAAATTGCTGTAAAAATAAGCACAGACCTTTTAATCAGTTCTATTACAATTTCAGCTGCCTGAATCATGTTCCTTTGCCTTCACCTTTTTTATCTAGTGCATCGACTATTTCTTGAAGGGGGAATTTGCTAATTGCAGGATTTTCCCCAGCTAAACTCAAGTTGTAACCTACCATGGACCTTTTATTATGTCCTTACTTTGTGAAGGACAAAGGTTCAGCACACTCTGCAAAGTAGACCTGGTGCCATAGGAAGAAAAAAAAAAAGAAAACGGAGTCCAGCCTCAGTCACTGACGCTCCCATGTCTCCCGTGCCCACAGGAGTCTGTCTGGAGGACCAGCAGTGAAACAAGAATGGGAAGTGGGATAGGTAAGCTCTGTCAAATTTGTATCAGACACGAATAACTACAGAGGCTGGAGTGAGGCAACACAAGCAATCAGAGATTGACATCGGGCATATTATCCCTTCCTTCCACTCGTGCCTGTAAGATTTTGTTTGGGGTTCATTTATCTAACTACTGCAGGGAGAGGGCTAGATAGCTGTTGCTTTGGGCACTGTGCTTGCCTTTATGAGCTGTTTTTCTCATTAATCATTTGAGCGGCTTCTGGTGGACGTGTGCTGGGTAGTGGTGGGAGGCAGGAGCTGCCCTGCAGTCACAGGAGAGACAGGCCAGCAGGGGCTATTGAGCTGTATTAGCACTCCATCAATGTAATGACAATCAGTGGCTACAGGAACAGCCTTATTGGAGGTTAATGAAGAGTGGGGTTTGTAATTCCTCATTGTTACAGTTGTAAATAATGGTGGCAGGCATGCATTTTTGCTGTAGCCAGCCACAAACTACGACAGCACAAGGAAATCTATGACATCGCAAATGCTTATGTACATACATGCTTTTGTTGGACTCAATGGTCTTAAAGATCTTTTCCAACCTAAATGATTCTATGATGTAAAGCCAGAAGCCTTTCTGTAGTGCCCAGAGAATATGGAAACAGTCTGTCAAGTGTTTTAAAGGATCTTTCCTACAGATCATGAGACAATTAGCTGATTATGCTAACATGAAATCTAGGAGGTCAAGATAAACAGACTGAGGCAGAATGAAACAAATACAGAATCATATGAGTGGGCATTGCTTTAATGAAAATCTCCTGGTCACATTTGAAAAAAGCCCCAAAACTCAGACTCAGTAACTTATGCCACTGTAAACTGATCAGGAAGCATGTGTAAACAGGCCTCCTTGTCCCCCTCTTTCTGTTTTCACAAAGATAACTCTTACAGGCTTCAGTGCTTCACTTCAGCACACATCAGGAAACACTCAGGCATGATCACCCTCTTTCTTTGTGGAAAGGGTTGCTACTGCTGCTTTGGAAAAGCAGAAAAACAATGGAAAAAGCAATACCATTAGGGCTCACAGGTCTCCTCTTTTTTTACGACTGTTCCTCTGTATCATTCTTGTGCAATTGCTAAAACTTTACCGGCTCATCAACCCTATCCTGTAAAGCAGTTTAACTAATTTGCACTCGTAACAATAATGGGAAGTAGCAAGCCTACTGTATCAACACAAATCATATTATTTGATAAATTTGCCCTTATCAAGATTGTACCCTTTTTCAATTGGATGATCTAACTCTATTAATAAATTCAGTAAACTCTGGTGTGAAATACGCTCAGGTCACAGGGCATGGCTCAGTGGTCTCGTTTTGTTTGTGTCAGCAGTAGCTTTGAGCTTTGTCACTGCAGTCTGGTACAATTGAAAAACAGTGCTGAGCAGTGACGCTGTCTGAAACCAGCATGTACATCAGCCCAGATGCTCAGCTGTCACCTGTTGCATTGCTACTCCAGCATTTATTAGATTAACAGAGAGCTGCAACTTTCTTCTGCTCTATTTTTTTTTTTTTTAAAGACACGAGGATCATCCTGTCACAGCCAGAATCTTGCCCTCAGCTTCCCCACATGAGACAAACGGACTGTGTGTTCCTTTTGCTTCCTCCTGATCTCTTTGACAGAAGCCTGCATTTCAGACCTGCTAGCTGGGGCAGTCTGTGTGTTGCCTCAAGAAGGACGAAGATTTTTCCCAGCACATGGATCCACAAAAGCGTACCTGCATCTATGACGGGGCCAACAACAGCCTAACTCAGCTCATGTGTGGGGATGAAATTTCAGCTCTTTTCTTTTTTATAATATCTTTAAACGTCACTGTTAGTGGTATTTTCATAAGAACCGAACAAACCAAAACAGCCTTAAACAATCCCAGCATGAACAACATGGGATCAGCTGGCAAATCCTGTCTTCCCTCCAGTGGATCTGCTGATATATAAGCATGCACCTACAGGTACAGCCAGCAGATGCCTTACTTCAGCCTCTAACACACTCCTGCAAAAATTTTTTCTGCTTCTCTCACTGTGATATGAATTTATTTTTCTGCACCAAGTAGCAAGTACTGTTGGCTGCCACAAGTTTCAAGATCTCCTTGGCATCAGATCTCTACCTTCCAAACCCGAACAGATATATTGGTTCACTTCAGTGACCTTTTTGAGTAGAGGGTTTGCCCCTTTCCTTTTTTCTATTTAATAAAGCTTTTTCAAAAGGTTTTTAAAATAGAAAGTACCTATCTAGTCAATTAAACAAGGCAAACACTGTTCCCTGGCACGAAATGGCCAGCATCCTTCCCTGTAATTCTCATCCTCTGCTATGGTGTGGCCATATCCAATGGTGTGCCAAGACCATTGCCCATGCTTATTTAAAAAACATGGCTTGGATTGTTTGGGAGGGCAGTCTAGTGGCCCAACAGCATGCTAGGGATCTTGTTAACAATGCAGGACTCTGGACTATTGAGCACCAGTGCCCAGGAATACTTCCTCCTTCTAATTAATTTCCTTTATAGTCTTTACTGGTTTTAACCACGATAGTTAATTTTCTTCGTAGTATAGATGTTATGGGACTGTATTTTGGACTTGTGATGAAAACAGTGTTGATGACACAGAGATGTTTTAGTTACTGCTGAGCAGTGCTTCCACACAGTCAAGCAAGGCCTCTTCTGCCTTTAACCCCACCCTGCCAGCGAGTAAGCTGGGGGCGCACAAGAAGTTGGGAGGGGACACAGCTGGGACAGCCGACCCCAGCAGGACAAAGGGATATTCCGTACCATATGACATCATGCTCAGCATATAAAGCTGGGGAAAGAAGAAGGAAAGGGGAGACATTCAGAATTACGGCGTTTGTCTTCCCAAGCAACTACTACACATGACGAAGCCCTGCCTTCCGGGAGTTGGCTGGACACTTGCCTGCCAGTGGGAAGTGGTGAATGAATTCCTTGTTTTGCTTTGCTTTTGCTTTACCTATTAAACTGTCTTTATCTCAACCTGTGAGTTTTCTCACTTTTGCTCTTCCAATTCTCTCCACCATCCCACTGGGAAGGAGTAAGCAAGTAGTAAGCTCTGTAGGGCTGAGCTGCCTACTGGGGTTAAACCATGACATGGTCCCAGCCACGGAACATTGCACAGCATAGCCACGTTTTCCTTTAAGTTAAAGACAACAAACTCAGGTGGTGCTGTAGTGGCAGTGCCATATGTTGCTCACTCCATTCCAACCTAGCTTGGTATCTACAGATCCTACAGACAGCTCAGCCAGACCCATCAAACACATTAGCAGCACCAGGAGGCAAGCGTCCCTAAAGGAACTTCTCTGCTCTCATGATTGATGACAAGGCTGCTGTCATTCTTGCTGCCTACACGGTGCTGCCATCAGCCCCCAGGGAAGGAAGGAGCCAGCAGTGGTGAGTCACTTGGCTCTTTCTCATAGGTCATGCTTATATCCTGCTGCAGTGCAGAAAGACTGAAGAGGACTTTGCTTCACTCATCAGTTTTCCTGCCAGCAAAACATGACTGCACTGCCTCAGCTGCCACAAGGCCTGGTGTTGATAGAAAGCTGTAGTAATATCAACAGCAGCAGTACCTCAAGAACATGCATTGATAATTACGTCTGCTATATTCCTCCTAAGAGCCCCAGTTTCCCTTTTAACGAAGCTGTGAAAAAGGTGCACAGGGTGCAGCTTGGTACGTTTAAACAGGCAGGTTATCTCATCCCTAATTAGAGGAAGGGTGGAACTGAGGGCTTCGCATTATACATTCTCAGGAGAACTGGAGATCCCGAATGAACACAGTTCTCTGGGTTTTTTGTCTTTTCTGTGGAAAGAATGAAGATAAAAGACAAAATTTCCCTTGCACATGTCTTTGAGATGTCTTTTCAGCACTAGAGAAACAAAGGATATACAGGTATTGCACAGATGCATAATCACAGTTATAAGCTTTTCCATTATTTATAAAGATGATCTCCATGACTGCATACAAAAGAAGATTCTGCAGTCTGCATGTAATGTGTATGGCACAGCATCATAAATAACAAGTAGCAATGCAATCAGTTAAGAAGGATTTACATTATTTAATCCAAGCCAGAAGTGATAAATGACAGTTTTAATTCAGATAAGTGTGGGAAAAGATGTGTAAAGCTTTGGAGTGGCAGTTGGTAATGACAGCCAGTAAATAAAAGGGATGGTTCAAGCCACTTACTAGGAGAAAGGTTTGGGAATTCATGGGGAGGAAAAGAATCCCAAAGAAAGCAAGGGGCTGCATTGTTAAAGAGAGTCTGCATAAAGGGAAGATGATCGAATTATGATATTAGGCAATACAGGTGAGATCGCTAATAAGCGCTTGGGTATTCAGGGGAGAAATCTAGTCTCCAGAAGGGGAGTATAACCAGCCTCCGGTGCCATGAGTTGCATGAAACAATCAGCAGAGACTTGAAGGATTAGAGCTAGAGGCTTTAGTGAGAAATTTAATACATTATAATACCACTGAATTCAGCAATAATTCCTTATTTACCTGCAAGTATATGAGATGAGAGTCTGACCTTAGGAACAACCCCCAACAAAATGAAACTTCAAAAACAAGGAAATGATAAAACCTGGATCCAAGCAATGATATTATTTATATTGTTAGTGAACCTTTTATCTGAAGACCCCACAGGGCTTTGCAAAACCTTCTAACAGGATTACAACATATATTTACAATTGTGCTCATTTTTCAACTGCAGAAATATAGCAGAAGAATAAATGATCTAAGATCCCAGGAAAGGTTTGCTTTACCTAAACAAACTACCTGAACTCTAGTTCTTCCCTCTCTTATCCCATAGCTGTAGGCTATAATGTTTACAAGAGCATAAACATGACATTACTTTTTCTTTCCTGCTGTATCCTATTTGATACTCCCTGTATACTTCTGTCTTTGGCAGCGGTACAGGAAGGCACAATAACCAGAGAGCCCAAGCACCTGGTCACTTAGAATGATCCACTAGTATTCCTATATATTATCTGTAACTAAAAATGCATTTGTCTAGACTTAACAGAAATCCAGGGAATAGATTTTTATGGTGGGTTTGATTCTGCATATCTCAGAAATAAACAGGATTATTTCGTGCCTGGGACAAGAGGATAGAAGACAAGACCGTACAAGGCATGTCTAAAGGTTCTTGTAACTCCGTAATATCCCATCTGCAACACTGATCCAACAGTGTGCCCCATGAGCCTCCCACTGCAGCGGGCTGCAATGTTGTCCCACTGGTCCCCTCCAAGCTGTGCTTTGCCAATATCCACGCGGCTCATGTGCCACTTGCATCCTACCAAGACACAAACTAGGGGGAACTTACATTATCAACAGATGGCCATAGGCTCTGACAAGCCAACTCAGTTCTAACATTCAGTTGCTTTCTGACCAGTAGTGAACATCGTGGTGGGATTTTCAGCAGCCTCTAGAAGGCATATAATCTGACCCTTACCCCTGAAGGAAAATAAATCCAAGGATGTTGTATATCTGAGCAATTTTGTTCCTAAAAGCTAGGGATCAGCAAATAACAGTCTCTGGTGGTACAAGGATGTTCTTACTTGCAAAAATCAAGGCTAAGTCTACGCTGCCGGTGCAAATGATCCCTGTGGACATGTATCTGACTTCAGGTACAGTCTAGCTCAGCTCCACTGCATCCTGTGTTCCAATGGGAAGAAATCCAGGTAGACAGGATGTTATAGTATGCTTAGCATTGATCCTGGTCTGTCTGATCACAGAACCAAGATACCAGGACTGTAATGCTTTCCTGTGATTTCTGTACTGAACACAACTGTTTAAATAACAGAAGCAAACTGACACCAAGTCAGTGAGGCAGACAAATAAAAAGGACAGAAAGACAACTAAACAGGAGCCCCCAGGTGAGATCTAAATGTAAACAGTACTTCGACAAATGAAACTTGCCTTGCGTCACAGGGAGCCACTAACTTCTTTCACCCTCAGCTGTAGTACAGAGCATAAGATTGCTACTGACCCTCTTCCTTGATGAATGCAATTCTGTAGAAAATGAGAAACAGCCAACGAAGTGCCCATCTGCCTAGTGACCCCTACCACTAATGATTTCATCCACTGTTTGCTGCCTTGTTAAATGCTGCAATAAATAACAGCAGCGTTTGTGAATAGACCAGGGAACTAATTTCTTGCCCTAGAACCCATGTTTGTTAGCTGTAACTCTGCAATCTTAATTCAGGCTAAATTCCCATCATCTTCAACCTCAACTGCCATTTCATGAATTTTGAGCACTTAACCAAGCAACCTTAACGTTCCTTTAATGTTGGTGTTTGTCAACAGAATAATTCACTATGTTGTGTGCAGCTTAGGGACTGTGCAATTCTTCTAGCAAGTAGTAACCTTTCACGAATGGCACCTGATCAATAATGCAGAATTCAACATTTGAGAAAAAAAATAAAAAGCCTTTTTCATGAGGGGTGCCTGTAGGAAATGTCAAAACCATTTATCCAGGGTCCAGGCTGATAGTCTGCAGCTGCTGTCCACAAGAACTATAAAAACGAACTTTGTTGAGTCTTGCAAATATGGGGTTTGTATTGAGTATAATTAGCTTTTTCCATGACGGAAACACAAAATAAGGACTTACTATTAATGCAATGGTCATTAACAGAGCTTTTTTAAAGTAAAACTTTGCCATAATAGTACTTTATCCCTAAGCTACTAGTTATACAGGTTTATTTTAAATTGGTTTCCAGGTGCGCCTTGAAAACAATCCTCACTGTAACTCTAGTCAGGCTGACCTGCTTAATATAAATGCAAAAATGCATTTGTGTTTCAAACCCTCAGATTAACAAGGCCATTGGACAAACATTACAAACCAAGACAATGGTAAGCACTTTACCTTGTCCTGATATCTAGATGAAGTATGTATCAAGGGAGCAAGTAGTCCTGACTGTTTTGGAAAGCTTTTACATTTCTTAGAAAATGATCTAACAGAGAAGCACAGGGCAACTCCAGCTCCTTTGCTGATAATTCACATCTGGCAGTAACTAGAGTAGCAAGTTAAGGGCTGTAATCACCTTTGACAAATACGGACAAGATGATGAAAACAGAGGTTTAATGAAGCTTATTTGAGCTCCACATAGCTTAAAAAACCTCATTGTAAGTGCCAAAGTGATCCCTCCTTGTCAAATCCTAAGTCTAGCGTAATGAGCTTTCTAGGCATGTTATTTAAACAACAAAGAACAATCTAGTTCTGGACTCTACATATCCAAGCAAGGCTCCTTCCATTGCACCTATCACCAGAACAGGGATTGCATCAGCCACGTAAGCTTACTTTCTAAAGATCAAGCTCTTCATCACTTAGGAGCTGCTCAAGAAGGCTTCACTTTTAGCGAGCCTGAACTACCCTGACAACTTCATTTCTCTCTTTTCTGGTGCAGGAGGAAAGGGTGATCCGGTGGTGGATAAGAACAAGTGGAGGACCTTGATGAGGTTGTGCAGGCAACAATTGCATGGCTCCGTTCTCGCTCTCACAAAAGTGAGTGCCAGAGCTGGCTGCTTCACCTCCTCTAAACTCTTATGATTTCCACTTTGGTTGCAATTGGTGCCACCATGAGTCCATAATGAGATGGAGCGTGCTCAAAATTGAGATCTCTCAGCCAAGGCCTTGGTACATTCGATTTCTAACAATTCCTGCAGAGACACTGACACTGGCATTTTTACTGACACTACTGGAGATACCCTAGCTGTCATACCACTGCATCTGCTTCTAAATCCGTCTCTTTAAACAGTGCTTTTCCACCTACTGCGAATATTTCTGTGGTAACACAGCTATTTGTCATTGGTAGCACTGCATGCCAGACAATGGCTATGAAAATAGCAGTCAGTACACACGTTTCACAAATGATTGAAGCAACTACCCTTCTCTTAAGTAATACAGGTATCTTTCATTTTCAGATAATTCGTCCTCCATGCTTGTCACTACTGTAGGTTAGTATCAGGGAAGAAACGGTCTTTGATGCCTGGTAACATTTTGTCACTCATCACAAAACATAGAGAGTAATGAAGAAAAATAAAGGGGAAAAGGTTGTTCGTTTTGTTTGTTTGTTTGTTTTTTTAAGAAGCCTCTTCCCACAGTAGATTAGAGCATAGGCAGAACACATAAGCGAAGTAAAATATATCAGAATGGTAAAAGGGAGAAGATATCGCAATAAATAACACACACAGAGTGATTTTTAATGTGTAGTACAGAATGAAACTTCATGGAATATTCAAACTTCAAATCTAAAAATGATCCTAAATCAGCACTGTTTGATGGGAAAGGAGAGAGCTCTAGTGCCTGTCTGTCTGGTGAAGGATGGTTTTGTACCACAAAACCTGAAAAAGGTACGTCTTGAAGTAAATGGGACTGCTTGAGTACAGACTGATCACATACATCCATATGAAATGTGAGAAGTACAGAAAGTGAGTGTGGCCAGGGTTGGGCCAGAATCCAAATGAGAGTCATGCCAACCACAACAATATTCAGATTTTCACTGATGGAGCCAAAACCGTAGCTTGGATCAACTTGGTTTTTCCTCACTTCTTTCAGCACATAAAATCCTTCCAAACAGTTTCTGGAATTGAGAGTACCACATTTAGACAGAACGAACCATAAATGTGTCCAACTGGGAAGCCTCAGGTATAATCACAGGCATTATGACAACTATAATAGTGAAAAATTAACAGTGAGGGGTTTTAATCGCACTTCTACAGCTGCCTTCATCGCTTGTTGCCCAGTACTATAGCTATAGCTGTACATTAGCCCTGCATTCTGTTAAGAACTGTCCTCACAGCAACACTCACCTGTGAGCACTGCAGCTCTGTGCTTACCTCTTAATAGTCAAGTTATCTTTCATTCTTAGGTAGTATTTTCACTATACAAAGAAAAAATTGGGATACGGATCTTACTGTGGACAGTGTGCAGATCAGCTTTAGGTATATTTACATCTGGCTTTTGATCCAGATTATTCAATAACATAAAGCCCTAATAAATGGTAATATGTCACGGTTCACACACAACTATCTCCCTGCTCTTACTGTACTGCTGTTAAATACTGTACAGTTTACCTGACTGCATGTGAATGCGCATCAGCTAATACTCAATACAAGTTTTGGTAAAGTGGCAAGGTGAGTATTGCATATGAACTCTCCAAAGTAAAGGGAATTCATTCTGTCACTAACTTCTACCAATTTACATAGATGTTGTAAAGAAATGTGGTCTTTGTTAGATGCTTCAGGACATATTCCATTCTCTGTATAACAACAAGGTAGAACAGGATACATTTTCAATGGAATGACCATCTCTGTATGTTCCAGGTAGTGTGGGTCTCAGTAAACCTCTTAATATTATTTTAATTAAGCTGTTACAGTCCATCATGTCAAAACATAAAAACACACATTATATAAAACTGTATTAGGGGACCTTACAAAGCCCTGATTGCTTGATAGGTTCTAAAATGAATCTAAACTGTGTATTTATACCAACAGTTTTTCTAAAGTGTGAATTATTGACTTGGCAGATCATAATAACTCTTTCAAAAGTAGTCTGGTCTATGATTCAAATCTTTTCCGTATCACTCACTGACATGAACAGTAAGTCTGATTTACTATGTTGCTTACTGCACAAACATTCACAGATTGCAACATCCTTTAAAATTTATATTGAAATATTGCAAGTGAGCAGATGGAGAAACACATGAGGAAGATAATGTCATTAATCTATAATGACTTCCAGATAAGAGTAACTCAGAATCCCTCCTACTAGCTCACCTGTCAGAAAAAGTTCCTCCCACTGATGACGTACATCAATTCCTGAATGGAATCTTCTTTAAGCATCATCTACCTTGGCTCTCCAGTGATTTCAATTAGAATAATGTGTTTTATGTGCTGTTTCAGGATTCCATAATTTTCTGTAGCCCTAACACAGGAGAGATATTTCTGATACTTAACAGATGACATCCAGACTCCTCTATTAACATGAACCTCAAAAACCAATGTGAACCCAAAACTTCTTATCTGGGTATATTTTAATCACCTTTAATTACCCCTGAAGTCTGGAGCAAACCTCAGCTTATCAGACAGGAAATTTTAGACACTGTAGGTAAAGAAGACATTCTGGATCCTATGGAACTCAGCCCCTGTGGACCATACAGATGCAACTGGATCAGGAAACTCAGTTCTGGCAGCTAACACAAGACTGCCGCAAGTATCTACAAAAGGCATTAAAGCATAGCCCCCTTGCCCCCAAAGGGCAGAGATAAACTCAAAGTTTGTCTTACCAGACCTCTGCAACATGGCATTTACTACCATGAAAATTAAAATTCCAAACTCAGATAAGTCAGCATATTTTATAAAATGCTCTCTTTTTCCCTTGGTAAGAGAAGAACTCTCACACATATCGAAACGAGTATTTGTATCTGGTTGCAACATATAGAGTTGAAGCTCTTTTGGCTACAAGAAATCACAAATAAATTCTAACTTGACAAGTTTCAATTACATCTTTAAAGATCCAACACTCAGAATTTCTATTCTGTCAGGACAGAAACATTGATATTTCAAAAACTGATTTTGTTTTGAATAGAAATAAAAATCTGCAAGAATGAATTTTTTGAAAAATGCTGAAATTATTTTTGCTTAATTTAAAAGGTTTATGTTGATAAAACAAAGTATTTTCCTCTCACTAACTTTAAAAATGTACTTGAAAATGTGGGTTTGCATCATATAAATAAAAATTAATTTTTAGATTACTCCATTCCTATGGAGTATTGTCAACTCAAAGTTGGTTTTTGGGGGAAAAAAAAAAATCACAACCCCCCAAAATAAAACCCCAAAACAAAACCAAACAAAAAAACTAACCAAACAAAAACTGATTGGAAAATTTTCAGCTATTTTTAGCTCAATTGCTAGTTCAACTCTCAATTAATTCCGTCATTTTAAAAATAATATGATTAGATGAATATAGGGAACTAGCAGGATCTGACAGGGAGCATCTTTGCAGAAATGCAGCTACTAATACAAAAAAAGACATTAGATAATGAAGTTATTGCTTCAGTAGAACTAGACCTACTAACTGGGCAGGTAGTACTCAAGTACTGAAGTACGGAAAAAGTTAAGAAAATCCCAGTAGAAAAAAAAATTAAAAACCTTTACAATGGATTCTATAAAATGGAGGAAATTAAGACTGAGCAGATTGATATCTATAGAGCTCTACTCATATAATTATATTATCTTTTTGAAATAGTGTAACATGCATTTCACAGAGCTAATCTACACACTAGAGACGCACATTCAGAGCAGTCCACACATTCACATTTCCCCATTAATAAAAGCAATTAATTATCTTAATATGAAACAGACCACCCAACCAGGAAGAAGATGTAGATGAAATATTCTACAAGTACCTGGGAGAAGTCTCACTACTGGTGCCACTTGTTCTTGTGGGGGACTTCAATTTACCAGATGTCTGCTGGAAATATAATACAGTCCAGAAGGTTCCTAGAGTGTGTGGAAGAGAACTTCCTTGCACAGCTGGTGAGGGAACCAACCAGGGAAGACTCCATGCTGGACCTGCTGTTCACCAACAGAGACGGACTTGTGGGTGATGTGAAGGTTGGAGGCCATCTTGGCCACAGTGATCATGAGATTACAGAGTTTCTTGAGGCAGTAGGAAGGGAGGTCAGTAGAACTGCCACCTTGGACTTCTAGAGGGCAGACTTTAACCTTCTGGGGAGTCTGGTTGGCAGGATCCCTTGGGAGGCAGTCCTGAAGGGCAAAGTTGTCCAGGAAGGCTGGACAATCCTCAAGGGGGAAATCCTCAAAGCTCAGGAGCAGGCCGTCCCGATGTGCCATAGGGCAAGCTGGTGGGGTGGAAGACTGGCCTAGCTGAACAGAGAGCTTTGGCTGGACCTCAGGAAGAAAAGGAAACTATGGTCTATGGAAGAAGAGGCAGGTCACTCAGAATGCCTATAAGGATTTTGCGAGGCTCTGCAGGGAGAAAATTAGAAAGGCTAAAGCTCAGCTTGAGCTTAGTCTGGCCACTGCCATAAAGGACAACAAAAAATGTTTCTATAAATACATTAACAGCAACGGGAGGGCTAAGGAGAGTCTCCAACCTTTGCTGGACGCAGGGAGAAATGTAGTGACCAAAGATGAGGAAAAGCCTGAGGTACTGAATGCTGCCTTTGCCTCAGTCTTCAATGGTAAGACCAGCTCACTGAGTGCTCAGCCTCCTGAACCAGAAAGCAGAGGCAGGGAGCAAGAGGGAACAGTAAATGAACTAATGCACCACTTAGATGTGCACAAGTCTATGGGGCCAGATGGGATCCACCCAAGAGTGCTGAGGATGCTGGCGGAAGTGCTCACCAAGCCACTTTTCATGGTTTACCAGCAATCCTGGGTAACTGGGGAGGTACCAATTGACTGGAGGTTGGCAAATGTGACACCCATTTACAAGAAGGGCTGGAAGGATCACCCAGGGAACTACAGGCCTGTCAGTCTGACCTCGGTGCTGAGGAAAGTCATGGAGCAGATCATCTTGAGTGCCATCACTCAGCATGTACAACACAACCAGGTGATCAGGCCCAGTCAGCATGGATTTATGAAAGGCAGGTCCTGCTTAACAAACTTGATCTCTTTCTGTGATGAGGTGACTCACTTAGTAGATGAGGGAAGAGCTGTGGCTGTTGTCTACCTAGGCTTTAACAAAGTTTTTGACACCGTTTCCCCCAGCATTCTCCTGGAGAAACTGGCTGCTCGTGGCTTGGATGGGTGCACTGTCTGCTGGATCAAAAGCTGGCTGCATGGCCGGGCCCAGAGACTGGTGTTGAATGGAGTTAAATCCAGCTGGTGGCCAGTCACAAGAGGTGTTCCCCAGGGCTCATTATTAGGTCCTGTTCTCTTTAACATCTTGATCAATGACTTGGATGAGGGGATTAAGTGCACCCTTAGTATGTTTGCAGACAACACCAAATTGGGTGGGTGTGTTGATCTGCTTGAAAGTCAGGAGGCTTTACAGAGCTATCTGGACAAGCTGCATCAATGGGCTGAGGTCAACTGTATGAAGTCCAGTAAGACTAAATGCTGGGTCCTGCACTTGGGCCACAACAGCCCCCTGCAACATTACAGGCATGGGGAGGAGTGGCTGGAAAGCTGCCCAGCAGAAAAGGATGGGCTGGTTGACAGCCGATTGAACATGAGCCAGCAGTGTGCCCAGGTGGCCAAGAAGGCCAATGGCATCCCAGCTTGTATTAGAAATAGGGTGGCCAGCAGGAGTAGGGAAGTAATTATCCCCTGTAGTCTGCACTGCTGAGGCCACACCTTGACCACTACGTTCAGTTTTGGGGCCCTCACTTCAAGAAGGACATTGAGGTGTTTGAGCATGTTCAAAGAAGGGCAACAAAGCTGGTAAAGGGTCGGGAGAGCAAGTCTTATGAGGAGCTGCTGAGGGAGCTGGGGCTGTTTAGCCTGGAGAAAAGGAGGCTCAGGGGAGACCTTACTGTTCTCTATAACTACCTGAAAGGAGATTGTGGAGAGGTGGGGGTTGGTCTCTTCTCCCATGCAACAATGACCAGACAAGACGGAATGGCCTTAAGTTGCGCCAGGTGAGATCTAGGTTACATATCAGGAACAATTTCTTTACAGAGAGGGTTGTGAAGCATTGGAACAGGCTGCCCAGTGAGGTGGTGGAGTTCACATCCGTGGAAAGGTTTAAAAGACGTGTAGATGTGGTGCTGAGGGACATGGCTTAGGGGACCCTGGCAGTGCAGAGTGACCAGTTGGACTTGATGATCTTAAAGATCTCTTCCAACCAGATGATTCTGTGAGTAAAAAAAAAAAGATACCTCCAAATCCAGCCTAAC
>NW_010409840.1:14961-19129 GCF_000710305.1 Buceros rhinoceros silvestris
ACCTAGGAAAGCATGTAGAAAATCTATACTGTAAAACCTTTGCAAATAGTTCCTGCATAAAAATAAAAATGTAGAGGAGTAAACAGAACTGCTCTAAAGAAAAATTATAGGTAGATATTTAAAATATTTTAAAATATATTTGTCAAAATTTGTGCACAGACAAACCAAAACATGTAAGATGAAAACCTGGCCCACTGACTTCATCCACAAACTATCTTTCAGGCAGGTTAGCTACGCATAGGACCTCAATTTATTTAAGTCAATTTAGCTCTTGAAGATTAATGGGACCCTTTTAGGCTGGAAGCAAAAAGTTTTACTAGAAGGAATGAACAAAAGTAAGAAAGGGAGATCATGGTCAGAGCTCCCAAAAAGTGGGTCCCTCTCAACAGAGAAAACTATTAGGAACAATAGTCAAAGGAGAATAGTCAAGAGGAAGGTATCTGGGGCTGGGGATCAGGGATGGGACTTGTCCTTTGTGTCTCTTCTACCTCATCCACCACCGTTTTCCTCAGAAGAGAAAAAGAAGGGCTGGCTGGAGAGCACCATTGCCCCAAGAGCTGGATATCTGCCCCAGGGCTTCAACTCAGCCATTAACTCTGCTGACGTCCTTGGTGAAGAGAAGGAAGAAAGCTTGTGCATAGCCAAGCTCTTAAAACACTTTCTGCATCAGAATGGCCAGTAATATAATTCCCCCAAATGGCACACCATCCCGGCGTTGAGGTTCAGCAACCCTCCGTACATGGGGATCTTTGCTGTTGAAATACTGGGGACTAGTAAGGGAAAGGTTTATAAATGACAGGAAGATGAAGCTGGCTTTTCTATTTCTAACATCCCACGGTAAATGCTTAAATAAAGAACTCACTTTGAATTCTCAAGCAGAGGAAGTAACTCTAGGAATGGTAACACCAAGCATTTCCCTTTGATATGCAGTACTCACTACTATGTAAGGCTAATAAGGTAAACATGGAAACTGGATTATTAATTTTTTTAGTGTCTGGATAATGGTGTGACCTTAACAGGATTTGTTCTGCAGCTATAGTCCCAAGGGAATGCTTCAAATAATCAAATGTCCCACCACACCACGTCACCTAATTGTCCACAGGTGTTAAGAAAGAATCCTTCCTCTCCTCTTCCCCAGCCAGTGCTGCCATGGTTTGCAACTTCATTTAAGATGTTCTTTAAATCACCAGCAAATGGCCTTTGATAGAGGCAGCAGGAGACTGGGCTGTATAGACCCAATCTTTGCCAAATACACAAAGGCAAATTCATGAGTTTACATGGATCTTTTTGATGTCCTTGCATCGCCACCTGTGCTCAAGGGCAGGATTTCTCCTTCTTCCCTCCATTCCATTATATATGCATATACAACTCAGTTCTCTGGGCCTTATATTGTTACTCATTAGCTATATACTATTAATTACTCAGCAAGATAGTCCAGTATCTTTAGGAGAAAAGATCATCTCTTTGCCCTCAGCATCTGACAGTCAATGAATCCAGCACTTAATCAGGGTAAATACTGCTCTCCTGATAAATTCTATGGAATTAATTTTTTTAAATTAAGGCCTTGCTCAACATAGCCTCAATTTTTAAAATTACTCCTTAAAGTACTGAGAGAGTAAATATTAAGCAGTCCTAGAACCTGCAGGATCTCACCTTCCTTAGACTATCACTCAGGCAAACAGGGAAGGCATAAAGGTGCAGAACTGTAACTCCCTGGAACAAATGGCACTGCAGAAACGTCCAAACAAACACCAAAAGTGCTGCATGGTGATATTTCTACTGCTCCACCACAGACACAGTCCGAACAATTTTCACGCAGTTCTCTATCAGCACTCTTTATTTCTCAACTGGGAAAGCTCTACTGCTATTCCAGTCCTAAGCCTCTTCTGGCCAGAGATGGAAACCTGCCAAAACGTGCAGGAGAACTGTGAATGAGGTGTGCTAAAGGGTCCTCTGGGACCACAAACTCAGTTTTACACAAGGTCTGAACCCAGATGTTTAGACATAGACTATTCCGTTAACCTACTGTGTCATTTGTCTGAGTTTGTAACAACTCGTGCTGTATTTCATGAACAAGGCTGCACTTCTCTTCAGCCGCATGGTGACAGAAGAAGTGCTGTAATACTAATTTATATTTTTAAAAAAGTTCCACACAGAGCCATCTTTTGCACTGACAGAAGATGCATACTTTTCTACTGACACCACAGGCAACAGACATCAGATGTCATGGGGGATTTTTCAAAAGCCTTCAGAGATCTAATTAGGCTGCCACTGAAGACAGTGATAAAATTCCTGTTTAAAGGAACAGGAACAAGAGGGACCCTTGCTGTGCTCTGCCAAAGTTTCTGCTCTCTCACCCATGAGTTATGCCATGGCTCAGACTCTGTTTTCCTTAGGGGATTTGGACCTAGTCCATAAACTGGTCCTATATGTCATCTGTTTTTCCAGTCTGATTTAGAAGAGAAGATCATTGAAACAACACTGAACAAACTGATGGCCAAGATAAAACCAACAACAATAACCGCCACTAAAGATCAATTTTTCAGTGCATGATGGAAGGGAAAGCTGTCTCATCTAAGAGCTGTAAAGATTTTTAAAATACTGCTCTAAAAATACGGAGGTTGTGGCTGACCATTCCTAGTTTAACACCCTTATTGTGACCAACCAATAAATATATTTAAGCAATGGATTCACTGCCATGAAATTAAACAAGAATAGGGTCTTGGGGTTTTTTTGGTTTTTTGTTTTTTTCTATTTCAGTCCATAATAAATTCTCTTTTTATTTTACTAGTGCTCTCACATTGTATTAATGGAACTTTATGAAGTGTTTGCCAGGCCAAAGGCTAATCTAATTACATAGACTTTTCTGGATCAGATCCATTTGTTACAGACTATTTCAGTGACTTGGCTTCTGTTTGAGCATGTATGTGTCTACACAAAATGATAAAAATCAATGTTCTCTCCCCCAAGATGTGAGTTTCAGTGCTTTTATACACAGCCTTCTCAAAGGGTTCCAAATGTATTTAAAAGAGGAAAAAAAAAAGAGGAAGAAATGGAGATGTCACTTTTTAACATGAGTTCATCTGAGATGATCATTTACACTGTGAAATTACTGTGTATCAAATAAGTATTTTTCTTCCCAGTATAGTGTTTAAAAACGTCTATGTTCATTAAGACAAAGATGTAACTTCCTTTTCTCTCCTTAGTCTTTATCTTTTCTCTGATTCCCAGCTGCTCAAATCATTACTGTTCTGCAACAGAGCCAAATTCACAACTGATGTGGAAGAGTGGTTTATGTGGTGAAGGACTGTGAGTGCTTGGGTAGTCAATAGAAAACCCACATGGGTATAATGTACCTCCTGATGGTTAAAATGTCCGTTAAGAGTGTCAAAAAGAAATGTCTGGTTAGATTCATCATTCTCTTGTTCCAGCACATGAAACTCCATGTGCCGACTCACATACCAGCACATCATGAGTATGGGACAGCTGCATGTCCACTCATGTGGTGAAAGAGACACAAAGCTGGTCTGTGAAACATGTACTGCTCCAGCCATAGCTCATGTCCTCCCTGGCCCAACTCATCAAGCCCAGCTAGTTAGCACATCAGTCAGCATGTCCGGAAGCGGGAAAGAGGTTTAACTAGGCTTCGGAACTAGGAGATGCAGTCTTGGCCATAGGGGAGCTTAGATGAATTTCAGCTGCAGTCAGCCTCATTATGCATCACATGAGACTTAAATCTTAAACCACATTAAAATTGCTTGGCCCACCTCTGGCACTGCAACCATGTTAAATTGCTCCCTGACCAGCTGTTGATTCCCCCAAAGTGGGGAGTCTACAGAATTGCTAAATAGGAGCAAGCCTGGTTTTCTGGGAATAACACCAGCCTTTAAAGGGTTCCACTAATCACACACACTGAAAATCCTAACAGTTCTGCACACAAGCTACATAAGAGTAACCTTCTGAGGTTCTTGAGAATATATTAGTTACTAGACACTAAACATTTCCCCATCCTCAGCAAGAACTCAGAGGTATTTCAGGCATCCATGTTGATGGGCAGTTTTCTGCTTTGTTACAAATTTCGGTGAAGGTATGCAGCCACCAGCCTGCCTGTATTCTAGCAAAGCAACTTAACTACTGCTTCTCCTGTTCAGCCTCTCCTCCTCTCTCT
>NW_010409840.1:19222-22471 GCF_000710305.1 Buceros rhinoceros silvestris
CCCTATCTCTCTCCCTCCAACCCCTAATCATTTTGCTATAAATGTGATGACCAAAAGGGGCAGAAAAGAGCAAAGGTAACATTACCAGAAAGAAGAAAGGTTACTGGTTGAAGAACATAATGACACGTAGGGAAGGGTGAAAGTGCAGAGACTGCCAAAGAACTTGTCTGCTACTACTGTCACCTTTAATAACTTTCATCTTGGTTTTTTTTGTTAAAACATGAAGATGTTTTAACAATTCAACACCAGTGGCTGCTGCAGGTCTGTCTGCCTGTCAGCCTCAGAGAGCAATCTGTTTCCTGTATTTCTCTGCAGCAGCACCACAGTCACTGAGCAGCTGAATTCAATATTAGTGTAATACCCGCAATGTAAGGGGCTTCCAAGATAGAGCAGCGTATCTGGGAAATCTGTATTCCCACTGGACAACCCCAGCTGGGATCTCTGTGACAAAGGCATGCCATGAGCAAAGGAAATGCTGTAGGAGCAAGCGCCACCCCAAAAACTCTCAGGCAAAAGCAATGGCTAATAGCAGGGCTACTGAAACTACACAAGAGCAGCCCTGCAGCTCATCAGCTCTTGCTACTCAGAACAAAAGAGTATAAACACACAAGGAAGGTCAGGAGCCACCCAGAGCCCGTGTTAGCCCTCCCATCATTCCTGTATGAAGTGAAACACCTGGCAGACCTAGAAGTACCACCTATCTGTCTAAGCAAGGGAAAAGGAGCCGTCTGTCCATCTTGTTTCTGCTAATGTTCAAACTACTTCCCATCGAAGTCACAAGGCACATGCATCCAGCCCCAGTGTCCCAGCAAAAGCCCTGCACAGATGTCCCCAGGCATCATTCAGGTAACAGAATTTTAAAGCTTACTTGACTTCGAACTTCATAAAGCTAAAGACTGTTTTCTGAGAAGCCACAGCATACACAGAAAAGAAAACAAAATGTTCTAATTAAAGGCCTTCCCCTGTTATCAGAGAATATTGGATTAGTGCAAACCACATCAGAGGAAACCAGTTAATCCATGTTTGGTTGATTTGTACACTGGGGAGGCCAAAAGATTTTAGCAGTCACTGTTTTTTACAGCAGCTATAACATCCTGTCAGTTTAAATGACAGAAAATCCAGTGTTACTTTCTGGCTGGGTATTATGAGGGTTTTCTTTGCTTTTAATATTACACATTTCTAACTATTTGACTTCTAAACCAATACTACAACTATACTTTGATTTGTGATGTAAACTTCAAGAATATCCTTGACATATGAATTAGGTGTGCTGATAACCTCCAGAGAGCTGCAAATAGGAGCATGACGTAACAGCCATAGTAAGTCATTTCAGGAGTACTTTAATTCCACATGACAACAGTTCTCTTGATGAGAGGAGTGGGTTGGGAGAGTTCAGGATTTGCCTGGATTATTCTCTAGGATTACTAGCATGCATCCTGACAAAACATCTACAGTTATGTTCCACAGAAAAGCACGAGAGCTCTGTCATGTCCCACTGTGTGCGTAAGCCAGAACAGCCTATTCAGCTTTTGCATTGCTTTCTTTTCGTACTAATAAATAATGAGCATACCTCTAAACGTGCTCTTTGTTAAAGGGAAAATCGGGTTCTTTATTTATGGTCCCAAAGTTTCCACATTCCAGGTAGGTCATTTCTGGCCTTTTTCTCTTTGGCACACTGTTTAGACAAAGAAGTGTCTGTATGCCTCACTAACCCTCACGTTGTACTAACTCCAGGCTTAAACTTTCAGGCTAGGTGATATTTTTCTCCTTTTCTAAATGAATGCCTTGTTCAACACATTGTTGATACAGGCTGAAGAGACATATATTATACCATAAGGGACCAGTTTACATACAGCAATACACTTTTTTTTATTAATGCAATTCATCATTTACTTTATCCTTTCTGCGAACAAAACAAAAGGATCACATTTATACGTAACTGCCCAATGCAGAATTTTTTTAAGACTTGTTTATGAAAAGAGAAACCAGTGTGGAGTAAAATACAATTCATAGCATATAAATACTTCCTAAAGGTACAATAAAGCTCATGGCATCAGCAGAAATAAAAATCATTATGGGAGAAATAGTAGCAGATCCTCACATTAGAAGATGGCAGAGAGAGGTCAGGAAGGGAGGGGAAGGGGGAGCTGGTAGCCCTCCACTGGCCCACACAGAGTGTGCAGCAGCATTACCTGAGCAGGAGTGAAGAGAATATGAAGCTCCTGTCCCTGGTAAGTCTATTAAAATGCTGTTTCTTGCACGCAGTATCTCAAATATCAGCTAATACAGATAATTGATATTGCAGTAATGGCATCAGGACCAACTACAGTGATTTTGTATGCCTCTATTCACATAACCAGAGTGAAACCAAGTACTTGTCTTCTATCTGTAAAGAAAATAAGACATGATGAATTAACTGCAATTTTCTAAGATTTTAGGTACAAGATCTTTAGCAGATGTTAATAAGGATCCATCAGCAGAGCTGCTCTCACAGAACTTTACCCTGATCTATTTGATCATTGTCTTCTGCTGTGGCTCAGGCATCTTCCTCCCATTTTATAACAGAATAAAATCAGCAGGACAGCTGGGGAAAGCTTGGTGACAGTGAAGACACAGACTGGAGTGAGAGGAAAAGACAGATTCCAAAAACAGACTCAACATGGAAGGCAGCCCTGAGATGAACACGGGAGGATGAAGAAGTGGCACTAAAGAAGATGATGTGGATGGATCACATTCCTGGCAGAAAAGACATAAGGCAATGAGGGGCAAGCTGTTGTCTGTATTCTGCAGAGTAAGAGTGATAGTGCAGTCTAGAAGAAGTAAAAAGTGTAAAAGTGCAGGCCGGAAGACTTAAATATCACAGTCATTAATGAACTGAAATGAGATCATAAATCCTTTCAGATCTGTCACCCACTGTGGTAGGGATGCCCGGCCTCTTCATTTCACTGCAGAGACCATTTCTGCTTATGAGACTGCAAGCAATTAGAATGAGAGCCCTTGTGACTATGAAACGTATCAGAATATACACAGAAGACCAGCACATCGCAAACTATGTATGAGTAGTGCAGCTACTATAAAGCATATAAGAAATGCGATGGGATATGTTTCCAGCATCTGCTGTCAGTTATCAGTAGAAATAGGAAGGATAAAAAGCAAGAAAACTAGAGGGTAAGAGACTGCAGTTGCCACAGACAGAATTTCTCTATCAGAAACTGAATGGAAAGAAGATCATACCCTACTTCATTTCAG
>NW_010409840.1:22570-35768 GCF_000710305.1 Buceros rhinoceros silvestris
CAGCAGGAGGTGATCGCTTCTCTTGTTATTGATATAATAAGCAGTCTGCACTGTCATCATTTGGTTCTGTTCTGTTTTCATGTATTCTGGGCCTCTCAAACCTGTTGGTCCTGTGAAAACAAGCCTTCTGAGAAAATAAGCAGAGTTTAGGAAAAAAGTGACCCTTTTTACAGCAACGGGAACAGCTACCGAATTCCAGATTTTTAGCACTGCTGTACTGTGGGCTGGCAGCTTTCAGAAAGAGAAGCCTCTAGGTCTGGGGTTTGTAAGCAATTTGCCACACTTGTCATCCTTGCTGTATGAAAGCCTTTCCCAGAGGATGTTGTTCTAACAATACAGATCCACTGCAAAGGCCAGCAGCATGCTCATCATGTCTTAATCAAGGCTGCATAAAGAGGACAGTCAAACATGCATGTCTATTATTTGGACAATTAGCCTTTCTGACTGCAGACACTATTCTAAAAGGCTACTCCTCAGAAGCATCTAATTTCTCAGTTAGAAATTATTTCTCTTTGTCTGTCAGAAACACATAGCAATGAATGTCCTCTGAGAACAATATTCAGTGGCTTAAAGCAGAATCAATGCAAATACATCAGATGCATCCTTGTATCCTCTCTTCGACCAGACAAAAAAAAAAAAGGGGGTGGGGTAGTGGTATTTGTGATATGGAGTAGCTGAAAACAACAACAAAAGAAAGACGATGAGGACAGCACAGTGGTCCTCATTGAACACTTGTGCATCTCCATTTGCACTTTTGACACTGCTCCTGCCAGTCTGCTTCACTTAACTTGCATCCCCTCCACACCTCACCGGCTGCATTAACCACAATTACTTTTAAGGAGGAAGAAAACCCACACAGTCAAAAGAAAAGGAGGAATTATTTCCAGTGACCTCCTTACAAGCATAATACACTGCTTTAATCTCCGAACTCTATTCTGTATCTGATTTATACTAAATTACGTTACCTTCCATTATCATTTAAGTTTTTTAGAGTTGTCTTATCTGCTTGTATTCCCTGCTAATTCAAAGGAAATAAAACTCATGAACTGCAAATGACATCCTTACAGATCCACAAGTATAAGGGTCTGCTGACCATAACTGATAAAGTAACATAAGAATTATTACTTAATTTGCAATAATGATTTCTCTACCACCTTGTGAACTTTCTGCAAAGGCAAAGTTCTGAGCCAGGGCAAGGTCTAAGAATTTCCAGCTTATTCTTATTTTCCTTCCTTCATTTTTTTGTGATGCTTTTAACATTTACTCAAAGGAAATTCTTCAAAGGGACCAGATCTGAACCATGATGACAAAGGAATGTCTAGGTGGAGTTAGGAGTGACACTAGGAGTTTTTTCGGTCTGAATTGAAAGGAAGGTTCACCTCTTTCCTTATCTGCTTATCTCTAAGATCAGTAAAACACAGACAAATTGGCTTCTTAATGGGGAAAAAACCAAATACAAAAACATTTTCATACTATGGGGTTGCAATAGCCTTTACTTTCATGCTCAACTAAATATCAGCAAAGGCAATTAACATGAATTAACGCATGCTTAACACGAAGCTTTTGCCATTCTCCTCATCCTTCCCCGTCCATCCCTGTACTCTTGAACTTGCTGTGGTCTCTGGCAGTTTGGTTTCTGTAAACTAAAAGGCACCACTGTATGACAGAGGTGTTTTTGTTTGACTTCTGCATGCACAGGCTGGGATGTGAACTGAAGGCATGATTGCAGGACAGCATGCCCAATATGCATAAATTGAGAGTTATTTTGTAATTTTTTTTTTTTGTTAAGTGCATTGAAAACTATGGAAGATGTCATGTTGACAATTCTGTTCTCTAAACAGACCAGGTACTGCATAAACTGTATCTAGATCAGTTTACCTATTAACATACCTCAGCTCTAATTGACTAGGGCCATTTCAAGGTGCAAGAGGATTGTTTAGCATCTGTGCCTGTTTAATCTTGGGCTCCGAGTCAAAACTGCTAATCCACGTACTGTTTTTCCTGATCTATTTGATATTCACTGAAAGACCACCAACAGCCTTCCCTCTACTGCTCTGAATCTCTAGCTGATTGGATTTTGAAGTATAAGGTCCTAAAACTCTCCCTGTAAGAAAATATCTCTCCATTCTGCTTCCATTTGGGGATATAATATAAACTATTACAACGAAACAGGCTCTCTTGGTCTCTGAAAAATTGATTTCTCCAGTATAACAGCTCTTTGAGAATCAGAAGAACAGAGTGCCTGCACATCTCCACACAGGTAAAGGCAGTTGCTAGAGGGCCCCCTTCCCATTGTGCGGTGACTGCTGTCCTAAATAATCCTCGAACTCCAGTTACCATACCTGTTGATGTTATGTGTGGTGTTACGAGGTGGGTACAAGGGCAGCACACCTGCAAACACGCCCCTAAGGCTTGCAAAGCCAGGCAAAAGCAAGGTAAAATTTATCTTTCCATTCTTAAAATCCCAGCACCACTGTTCATGAAACAACCATTTTAATTAAGTATTGCCTTCTGCTTGTGAGTCATAGCTGAATTTAGTTCATATCGTTTCAGAAAGCAGTCATTCTTACAGAGCCTCACATCCTTTTGCCTTCCATTCAGAAGTCTATTTTGACATCTATTCCTGAAGAAATTCACTTTGGATAGTAACATTTACATGACACATACTCAGTTCAGCTTCTGATTCAGATCTTAGTTGGTTGTTGTATTTCCACAAATTGCTAAAACATAGCTCATTATGAGGTATGAAATGTCGTCTCCAGAATGTACAAAAATCAGTTACCAGTCTTTAACTATTCAGTTTCAATTTCTTATCAATCAGGTGGATTTTAAACAACCACTACAAATTTGGACTTGAATCATTTAATTCAAAAGAAGAAAGCATGTTGCAGTGTAAAGCTGGATGCATTTTGTCTCTGTCAGTTAGGAGGAAGATACTAACACTCCTCCAAGAAGATGATCAAGAGGTATGGGTGGGCAGCAGTACTGTAGGATTAAGGCGTTGGGAACAAAGGAGGGAGAGAGCATGTTGTCACAGGTTTACTATATCAGTCTTGTCAGATCATTTGATCCTGGACTAAATACAGGCATGTTTATTTAGCAGTGTATTTTTAAAGGATTTCCAAGGGGGGCAGATAATTTAATTAATGCTCTTTTATCTCACAGTAGCAAAAGAATCTAAAAATGAAGTAAGAAAAAAACTAGACTATGAAGAAGCAAGTCAAACATAAGTGGAAGGGTGGTTGGGAGAGGTAAATATAAGTGTAACTTGCAGAGAAAGGAAAGCTGAGTTTTGTCTGGAGAATGGTATTTTAGACTCACTTGTTAGCTAGAACATATCTTCTCTATCCATTTTTCTGTATGTTCTAGCACTACCCTGTAGGAGAGACAGATTGATATACATCATTGTGTAAGACACAAAAAAAAAAAACCAAAACAAAACCCGAAAATCACAAAAGAAAACCCCACCAAGATGCAAAAGGCTTTCTATGAAAACTCTTAGAGCCTAGAAGGTGTTTGTTTTCAGCTCTTACACACCTTCCTTGAAAAAGTGAGGGGAAAAAAATAAATGCAGGGCAAGCACCCACCTTATATATTTTCTGTCTAGACAGTAACTGAGAAATCTGTAAGAAAATATTAATAGCCTGTCTCTGTGGTACTCTTCACAAATCTGTTTAGTCCCTTGATCAAATCTCCACAATCTAGCCCTGAGAGCTACTGGATGACAATGCCTTAAAACAAGGATTGTCTCATTAATCATTGTTTCCTGATTATTGCCTGAGAATTTAGTGAAGGGAGACCCAGACATATGAGAAGAGCAGTTTCAATTTTTATACTTTAACTTTAGATTTTGGTAACTGATTGCATGTCTTTCCTTTTTTCCCCTCTGTCTCCCTCTAGAAGTAACAAAATAGCAAATTATTTACTGATTCACATGTAAATAACATCGGGGGGTGGGGAGTGGGAAAGAGCCTTCCTGAACGAGAAAAAATGTTGACAGTCCAGAACAGGCATGGGTAGGAGGACTGAGGGTTCAGGAGAGACCACCTGAGGGTGCAGTCATGGTTAGAAGAGCATCCCAGCCAATGGAGGTGAAACAGCAAAACTGAGATAATCAAGAGACATCAGTGGCAGATAGGAAGAATAAGATGCACATCAGAGATATGGATAGGTAGAGAGAAAATATTTGTGAATCATTTCTGGGGAGGAAACAAAAGGAAGAGAATCTGGATTTGGATTGATAGGTTTCACAGCATGACAGCAGCAATTGTCATGGATAATGAGTATCATGGATACGAGTATCACAGATAGTCAGTTTGTTGGCAGGTTTTGTAAGAATGCCTACGAACCCTGAAAACTTCACCATCCAAATGAGTTCATGTGCTCAGAGCATTTCAGTCATCTAGGTTACGAGATGAAAATGCTCCACACACTGCTTTTGTCAAGAATAAGCATAGGAGTCTGTCCATGTCTCATTTGGCCAGTGTAGTTTACCTACTTTCACTGTTTCACCTTGAGCATGGAGCTGGTGAATTGCTCCGTTCATCCCTGAAGCTCTAGTCTACGCTATTTGCATTAGTGAAGGCCCAACCCGAATAATGAAGAGTCAACAATGTACCATTCTATTTCAGAAGCGAACCATCAAGCTGTCCTGAGCACTTACAATACTAATGGCATGCACAGAAAGTTCAGGATCAGTGTGCAGATAATACATCCTTTTGTCTTTGCCCTCTTCAAGTCCTCTCTCATCTTCTCCCATTCCAAAGGGCATTCTTCTTCCATTACTGAAGAAACCAATATTTAAACAACAGCATTCTCCACCCTTTTAATCTGACAAATCATGGAGGATATTCTTGTGGCAACCAATTGTGATGAACTATTTTGTACAGTAAAATGAATTCCTCACTAATAACAATTACGTGGACAAGCTTTTGGGACTACTGAAACCATGCTATGATTCACAGACTTTAACACTATGCTCCCTTATTACTATTTTCACAGACGATGTTGCTTTCCAGAAAAACAGTGGAGTAATAGTTGTGCTGCAGATCTTTTCTAAGATTCTGCTCCATCAGTGTATCGTACATTCAACCACACGGGCTTCCCTTGATAGCCTTACCTCTCAGTGGGCCAGTGTTGCTCCGATGGAGCTGTGTGAAACAGTTGCACGTTGCACTAGCTCCAATATCTACTTCATTGAGATCAGAATTTGAGTGTCCTGGAAACTGCTTAGCAAATAGTACATGAAATTAAAGTGACAGTGGACTCATGTCCTAAGTAAGGCACCATTTGGGTACCCAGCAGAGGACCAAAGGGTAGTTCTGAGTCATTATTTTAATTTTATTTTGAAAGGAACCATACAGAGGCCTCAAATCGGGTAAAGCCCTGCCAGGTCAGTGACTGACAGATACAGGCTGTGCAAGAATGGGCTGGGGGAGCGCAATCACCCAGTGCCAGAGAACAAGATACTCACATTTCTCTCTGCTTAGCCCAGCTATTACACCTCAAGACACTTGGGGACGCTGGGGATTTCATGCCACTGCAGTCCAGAAAGAGCTTACAAACCTCCAGGGAACAGTCCATCCCGAAGCCTGCATATTTGACACTTGTAATATCTTGTCTGCCTTTATACTGGTGGCTGGGAGTGGGAGGAGAAAATGATAAGAGGTTTATGTAGAGGAAGGCTAATAATCAGAATACTCTTCTTATTCAGCATTATTAGTCCCTACTGAATTAGATGGATCAGCAAAAGATACTTCATTTCTTTGGAGATAAAAAAGAACAGTCTGAAATCTTGAGGAAATATTATGCCTGTCAGTGTCTATGTAGAAGCCCTAGAAATAATGCAGAGATAAGATTAAGAAAATAATAAAGGCAAAACAGCAAAGGCAAATTTCCCCTTATGTGCTGCTCTGCAATTAAGTGTTTGAAGCAATTCCTGATCCCCTTAATCTCAAGAACTCTGCTTATCTGCCTATACAGTTATTTTAATTTCTATTTCTATTATTACTGCTGCATTATTAATACACCCCGATAAGATAGGAAATAGCTTGGTGGTGTTATGTTCCAGCAATGCCTCACACAGCGTAATAGTCTTTATGATGGATAACTCCCTCCCATCTAAAGAGATTCACGATTCCCACTGCTCATGGAGTATGAGGCCCTGGGGGAATCCCGTTTTCTCCTCTGTACTGCTGTTCCATTTCCCAAAAAGCAGCCTGGACCTCCTTGTGTTTCTCACATCTGCACATGCTGTTCCCAATCAGGGTGCATGCCTGCTCCTTCTGCGTGGCCAGGCCATACACATCCTGCGCCGCTGTCAGATGTCATGCCAGCACATACCTTAGCGCTGCTCTTCGTAGCTGAAAATTGCAAAAATGCAACGATTATAAGGTAATTTCTTGGGGACAGGTGGGGAAGGAAGGGAGGGCAGTTTTTCTAGACACACTGCTTTCGGAATCTTGGATCAGGTGCCGCAGATGAGCTAGTCAGGAACAGATTTCTCTTGCAAATGAAGATTTTCATTCTGATAAACCTTCAGCAATACTGAATGGTGGAAAGAAGGGGGCAAGACATTAAAGCAAAGATAATTATGCTCACACTGTACAGTTTGTAATACATGTGTCATCCCTTCTGTGCAAAAAGGGAAGAAAGGATCAACAGTGTTTAAGTTTTCCCACATTTATGTTTCTGTAAAGGAGTACATGACGCTGTAAAGCTTATTGTACAGTTTTCCTTTCTAAGTACCTCCCCTTCAGTACGAACTCTGTAAATTGCAGAAGAAAAGCCAGTAGCAATTAATATGGATGAAAGAAACTGGGATCTACAGAAATGCAATAGAGCCTCACAGATACCTAGAGAATTTACTGTAAAATACTTCTATTTATATGAGCATTTGCAATCACCTCATAGGAGATAAAAGATCAATGTATAGGAGGACTGAGACAAACAAGAAGGATATTATTCTTGATTGAAACACATAAGAAGTTATTGGGAAAGTCTTAAGGGAATGTTGAGTTCTCTCAAAAAGAAAAAAAAAACAAAACCTGCTCATTTATAAATAAAAACAAGTCTATAGCTAGTTAGCCTCCCAATTTTTTTCAGGTAACTTGCTCAGAAAATCCATATATATCTTTTCCCTATATATTTGCACTGTACTTGGTGGGGAGGGGGAGATTAATACATTTATACACATATATATGCACCTATATAAGTTTCCAGATACAAACGTACACACTGTATGTACTACACATACACTTATTGCAGATGCACTGACTGTTTCTCACTTCCAAGTGCTACAGGAGAAGTTTTGAGGGTCACAGGCCTTAAAAATGTATTCACCTACCTCCTGAATTTTTAAGATTGAACAGGTCAATGATTTCAAACTTTGTTTTTATCTTCACTATACAGAAAGATTCTTTCATAAAGAAAAATGGGAACACTAAACTATTGCTTTTCATACTTGGCATTTCATATCTCACTATCCAATGAAAGATCTTTTAGCTGTTAATCACTTTAGCAACAATATAGAAGAAAAAAGTATATTTACGTTTGGAAAATGGTGTGACAGTTGGGTATCAGGAATCCAGATCCACTAATGAAATGTTATCAAACTCCAAGGCACACTGTCTACCCTTCTGAGAAGAAGTCCTCACTGGAAGCAATTCACAAGTCACAATGTGGAGCAATGAGAATCTGGGCATCTGAGGGCCAGAGGCTTCTCATCTAATGGGGGTGCACATTATGACCAGCTTTGAAGATCTATTCAGGCAGAAATACAGCTGAACATCTCTGGTCCTTATATCAAAAAAAGATCAGTTCAAATTTCTTCTGGCTTCCATAAGGCCAAATGTGCAAAAGCCTGCTTGGTCGTCTTTCTTGAAGGTCTAGCTGCCTTATGTAACCTGCTTGGTTGTACGCAGGTCTGCTTGGCCAGGCCTGGGTACCATACAGGAACCTTCCAACGTTTCTTAGACTGGAAAGCAGAGGATTCAAAAACATCCATCTGGAGGTGAGATGCAAGTATCTAGGACTTTCTGCAAGCATTTTGTGACTGTATCTCCCAGTAGCTGGTTTTCTATTGAAGTTAAATGTTCAGAGCAGAGCAGAAGATAATGTGTTCCTACTAAGGGAGAGATTCATTTTACCTTACTTGAGCCAGCTGAAACACAGATATCTCATTCTAAGGCAGCTCTCTAAGTAGCCTCTGTCATCAACTGGAAAAGAAAGGAATATCTGGTAGGCAAGTCGGCCCATCCTACAATAGGTAGCACTTCTCTCCATTCCTCCATGGGAGGAAATCATATGACCAGCCTAGATCAGAGGGATAGTGATCAGTTCACTTAAGCTAGCAACATGAATTGCAGTCTAAGAGACTGCAATAATGGTGGCACTAAAGAGTGGGGGAAAAGAGAGAGAGAATGACTTGCGGCATGAGGATACATGTTTCTCATAAATGCACAAAAAAATGAAAAAGTGTCTCCAGAGAGATATTCCACCAAATGGGTTTGATTCCTAAAGGAAAAGGCAAAAAATGGGGAGACAGCAGATGAGGAGCGATATGTCTGATGAGATTCTCAGTATTAAAATACAGTTCATGCTAGGCTCTTCTCCCCAGCTGAGCTGGTTATCTCTTTCAAGTCAAGGTTGTACCAGAGAAATGAGGTAAAGCCCAGACCTTTAGGATAATGGAAAACAGAATAACCTTGCAGCTGAATCAAGAGCTCAGCTGAATCATTAGCCCATGATGTTACAGCAGTGCTATAGCGAAGCCTCCTGCTGCGTCACCATCCTGCCTGCACCACTGAGCACTGCTCTTGGACACAAGTTGAGAGAAGGCAAACATAAAAGGAAGAGGCTCGGAGAAGAATTTTAGGAAGTTTTAAAGAAAAGGAAAAAAAATTGTAATGAGGCCTGCAGCTGAGTGTTTAAAGTACAGCACCTGTGATTTGCAGAAGATCTCAGAAAACTTACAATGATCTCAGGTTTAACAAATGATTCAGCATTTAAATTGCTTTCTCAGCACTGTCTGAGAAACATCCTTGTAATTTTCAGTTTCTTTCATTTTGACTTTCCTGATTAATATTAAGCTCTTATGCATTCAAAAATTAATTTAATGGAGTGAGAGGGCAGGGAAGAAGGGGACATTTCAAAAAAGTATTACTGAAAGTCTTAGGAATGAAGTGGAAGTGATTAACTAGCACTACCATAAGGCCCCAAAATATCAACCGTGGTACAATCTGAATTGAAAAGCAACGGAAATAAAGATACAACAGCCTAGGAAAAACTTTGAGGAAATCAAAGTGTTAAAAACAATGAAGTTTTATGTTCTGGAAAAATCCAGTAATTTTTATTCAAATTGCATAACCTTCAATGTTCAAGAGATTTTAAAATGAGGCCACCGCACTGTCATACTATTTCAACATCATGACAATACGTTTAAAGCATACTTACTACGTGACCACTATTGAAGAATTCTGTAACTTCATTAGGTTGCCATCATTGAAAGAGTCAAATAAATTAACCCATGTGGGTGTTGTGTACAAGGCTCATAGACATGTTGAGGTCTACAAATTATGGTCATTCACACCACTAAGTGACTTCAGTCAAGAAAACAGTCAACTAATCTAAAAGTTATAGATTGCTGGGCATAAAATCACGCACCTATGACAATGCAGAGGGCCTTGTATAAAAAAAGTCATTTAGGAATGTACAAAACCTGGTAGCACCAGGCTGAAGTGATCTGAGCAAGCTAATTTTCTTTTGATCCTCAATGTTTACAGGAAAATTCATCAAAACAGACCAAGGTAAACACTACAAAACTAGGCTTTACAGCTCTTTCCTGGGATGAAATGTACTATAAAAGAATCACAGAAAGGATTGATTGTTCCAAGACAGGAATAAGAAATTGTACCAAAGTGAGGTACAGCTTTTTTCATATTTTGTCTGTCCGGTTCATTTCCACCAGGAAATCTCCTTCACCCACCTCCCATGCTCTATCTACTAACTTAGCAGCACAATTTCTGAATACACACTGAAAGAAGTCACTAAGGGGAAGAACACCTTTTTTTATTTTTTTTATACTTTCAGGCAAAAAAGGAATTTACTGAACAGTTTCTTATCCATACCTGCTATCACTGATAGTTGGCAGTCAGATTAGGGTACAAATCTTCCTCTAGGAGATATGGAAAGAGCTGATATTTTACAAAGCTGACTTTCATTTAAGGGCTGTAAGTTAGTTACTCTCTAGAAAAATCTCACACCCCGCAGTGAAAAGGGAGAAATCTACTAGTTTGAAAGAAGGCTTTATTTCATGGAAAATCAGCAGAGGTAAAGGAATTGGGAGAAAGGAGAAAGATAGCTTAGTATCACGCTTGACCACACAGTGCAGAGATTGGTGGAGCACTCCTAATGCCATTCAGCAGAACTGCTGCATTTTGTGGCATGAGATGTGAGGACAGCAACGATATTCTGCCTTCAATTTTCCCATTTCACATGTAAGCCTATTCCTTGGTGTCCACCTCCATTTCCCTGACCGCACCCAGAGCTTTGCACTCTCAGAAACCATTACACTAGCATGCACTTGCCATGAGCTCCTTGCTCTGGGGTCTCCTTCTTGCCTACTGTTAGGAATCCCATAATCAGGAATGACAGGTTGTCAGGCCAGGAACTGTGGAGCCACTTCCTAAGCTTTTAACAGCTTGCAGGTGGGCTAAAATCGACCCACTGCCCTTAAACTGGCTCATTAATAGGGGACAAGACCTAATCTTCTCCTTCTAAAGGGGCTGGCTAGATCACACAGCAGAAATGCAGCCCTGTTTCCCCATACAGAAATTCTCTCTTGCGTGGTGTAAAATTTAGGCAATGGGCCATATTTTCCCTTAGGAGTAGCAGAAATGCAGCCCTGTTTCCCCATACAAAAATTCTCTCTTGCGTGGTGTAAAGTTTAGGCAATGGGCCATATTTTCCCTTAGGAGGCTTGGTTGACATGTGCTCCTAGCTCCCATGAAGTAGCAGCTTCTGCACTTCACAAATAGAAGGAACAGCAATTATGGCCATTCTCTAAATTGTGGAAACATACGGCATAGAAATTTCTTTAAAATATGTTTTTCTTTAAGTCTCACAGCCAACCAAAATGCAATGTGACAGACTCCTGGCACACCTCCACACACAGGATAAGCTTCACTTTAGAGAAAGACAAACTATGTGTGCATAGAAAATATGATTGAGGAAGGTAACAGATTATTGTTTATAGCAATTCTTCCAACTTCTATTAATTTCACCTTTTCTTTAAAGCAGCTTGAGGTATTAAAACTCCTCCCAGAAAAGCCCACCTAGCAGGAATCTAGCCAAAGAGAATGAAAGACTCCTCCAGGTTCAAACAGTCCATTTGGTGAGGAAAATCCCAGTCCAGAGGGCAAAAGGCCCACCTGGATTTCATTCTAAGTGGAACTAACCATTTAATTTGTACAATAATCATGTTGACAACAGAGATGAACACATATACCTCCTTTAAATGCCTCAAGGGATTGGTTTGTATTTTTTTTCCCCACTTCAGTAACCATGGTAACTTTGGGCAAAACTAATACCACCTCAGAAGTTGTTTTCTGTGATAAAGGGTTTAAAACTGCATTAGTTATCCAGCCATTTACTTTCCCCCTTATACACCTGAGTGATGAAAGAGAGAGAATCTGTGCTTTACAAAGGAAAGATAACCTCTTCTGATTCTCTCTGAAAAGCATCCAAGATGGATGGCAGTGAAGTGAAATACAGAACATATATTGCAAATTGTGCCTGGTTTTTTGCTGATCTTAAACAGATTTTCATAAACACCTGCTTATCATAATCTTGCAAGGAAAAAAATATCCTCACATCTACTCTGACAATAGAAAAGGAGTTTTCCTATATCTTTTGGACGTTATCAAGATGCGTATCAGTTTTGTTCCCCTCAAATCATCTTTGCAAACCACGTAAGTCTAAGAATATCTGTTCACTTTCCATTGCACTGATACAAAGAGTTGACACAGCTATTGAAAACATCTTTTGACAAAGACTATTCAAATGATGATTCATACGGGCTATAGCCAATAGAATACTTACTCATTATTAACACACGCATTGTGTCATTATACCTTGGATTAAAGCATGTCAAGGCCAATGCAGTAATTGTTGCCCTACTTAGTGAAAAGTCCTAGCTGAAAAGACCTGGTGGAATAAGAAAGAAAATTGCCTTTGATTGCTTCTTTCTGTTGGCATTCAAGATTTTCCTTGTAATCTTTCCTTGTAAAGAATCTGAATTGCACTAATACCTGGTACGTTCCCTTCATAATCCTTTTCCCTATCCAGAAAAAAATCTGCAAAGCACTGCATCTTGGTTCAAAAAGATAGTAATATGTTATATGATCAATATACAAAGTGGCATGGTATGACATAAGACCATCTTCTGATTTTTTTAAAATCATACTACCACTGCTCTTTTAAGGAGAAAGACATAAGACTCTGCCCATGAGCCATCAGTGGAATACTGCCTTTGTGGACCACCTGCCTCCAAAGACGCAAGGAGTATCACACTTCTCCACCCACAAATGTGTTCTCCTTCACTGAATGAGATACTCACCAGCTAGCCTTTACGGTGCGAATCTTCAGTGGGCATCAGGGAACCAGGTACCAGCTCCCGGTGACATTCATAGAATCATAGAATCGTTTTTGTTGGAAGAGACCTTTAAGACCCTCAAGTCCATCCATTTACCCAGCACTGCAATGTCACCACTAAATCATGTCCATCAGCACCACACCTACACGTCTTTTAAACACGTCCAGGGATGGCGACTCCAACAGCTCCCTGGACAGCCTGTTCCAATGCTTTACAACCCTTTTGGTGAAGAAATTTTTCTTAATATCCAATCTAAACCTCCCCTGGTGCAACATGAGGCTGTTTCCGCTTCTCCTGTTGCCTGTTACTTGAGAGTAGAGACTGATCCCCACCTCACTACAACCTCCTTTCAGGTAATTGTAGAGTTTGATAATGTTTCCCCTGAGCCTCCTCATCTCCAGGCTAAACAACCCCAGTTCTCTCAGCCACTCCTCATCAGACTCATGCTCTAAACCCTTCACCAGCTCCGTTGTCCTTCTCTGGACATACACTGGAACGTCAGTATTTTTTTCTAGTGAGGGGTCCAAAACTGGACACAGTATTCAA
>NW_010409840.1:35996-36632 GCF_000710305.1 Buceros rhinoceros silvestris
GTCCGGTGGCCTTCTTGGCCACCTGGGCACACTGCTGGCTCATATTCAATCAGCTGTTGACCAACACCCCCAGATCATTTTCCACTGGGCAGCTCTCCAGCCACTCCTCCCCAAGCCTGGAGCATTGCAGGAGGTTGTTGTGACCCAAGTGTTCTGATCTAGCATTTGGCCTCGTTGAACTTCATACCACTGGCCTTGGCCCGTCAATCCGGCTCATGCAGGTTCCTCTGTAGAGCCTCCTGACCTTCAGGCAGATCAACACTATTTCCTAACTTGGTGTCATCTGCAAACTTACTGAGAGTGCACTCGATCACCTCATCCAGATCATTGATACAGATGTTAAAGAGAACAGGCCCCAACACTGAGCTCTGGGGAACACCACTGGTGACCGGCCACTAACTGGATTGAACTTCATTCACCACCACTATCTGGTGGTGACCGGCCATCCAGCCAGTTTTTGATGCAGTGGAGAGTACACTCTTGCAAGCCACGAGCAACCAGTGTCTCCAGGAGGATGCTGCAGAAAGCAGTGTCACAAGCTTTGCTAAAGCCTAGGTAGAAAGCATCCACAGCTCTTCCCTCATCCACTAAGCAGAACACCCTGTCAAAGAAGGAGATGAGGTTAGTCAAGCACGA
>NW_010409840.1:36847-47624 GCF_000710305.1 Buceros rhinoceros silvestris
TCACGGCCTTTCCCAGGCAGGCTCTGTACTCAGCCCCTGCCAGGAGGCCAGCTCCCGCATCTCTCTGTCACTCACTGGGCTCTGAAAAACCCTTCTCTGTGCTGCTTCCTACCCTGCCCTAAACACTTGGAAAGGGCTCCTTAGAAGCAACTGCCATGTAACCTATTACACCCCCTTCAAAGATTTTAATAATCTCCTCTTCCACAGCACCTACCAAAGCTTGACAAGTGGTATCTAATATTAGACTGCTGATGGGCTGAGGACAGTGCTATCAAGACGACTGATTACACCTCACTGTTTCTTCTTGCTTCCCATGTTTCTGTCTGTCTAGTCTCTCTCCCTTCACTGAGATCATAAGTGCTCTGGGACAGAAATAGGTTTTCTTGATCTGAATTTATACATTATTTAGCAAAATGAGGCTGGGCTGTCCAAGCAGGACTGCTGGTGCTACAAAAAAAAAAGTAAACAAAATATCACGAATTACAGTCCATTTAGCTAATAGGTTGAAATGATGCCTTGAAGATGACACAATGATGACTTCTTTCTTCCTGGTAAAAATCTTTTGCATTAGGATAATTTTAATGCACAAACATTGCTATTTCGTTTTCAGATTAGCAAATACCAAATTCACACCAAAAAGTAATATACAAGAAGAAGAAAACTAATATCTGCCTAAACATAACAAATACGTCTCCAACAGAGTTTTGTAACACTACACACAGAAAAACAATAAATGAAAGAAAGCACAAAGATGACATCCATTCATCCTAAATCCTGTGCCACCTGAAAACAACTTATTTATTATGGCTGGCAGAAAACTTTTCATACAAGCTGCTTCTCATAGGTAATGTGGGATTCCGCAAACCAACATCTTTCTCAGAGAGAACATTTTGGATTTTCATCAAAAGTTTTGCGTTTCCTTGACAGAAAATAGAGGGTGGGGGGAAGAAGGAAAGAAGCAGACTGGGGAGCAAATCTAAACAAACTTTATTAGAATGCCCTTACACCAGTTAGTCTAAATGTAGGCCTGGAATAATTCACTATTTCTGCATGGAAAGCCTTTTTGCTCTGTTTCTTGGGTCATTGTCAGAATGGACAAAAAAGACTTAAGGATCATATTGCAGAAAATGATGGGACTTGGGAAAACTGCACATGCAGTCATCCAGGGCAGTGGCACACTCTCTGTGTGTAAACCCAGCAAAACAATCTGTCAAGCTCAGAATAGGATGATTTGAAGACAGCAGAGAAAGAAGGAAAAGCGATGCTCAGGCTGTGACTGTTTATGTCAGTTGGATCAGAATAAAACTCTCTGCTCTCAGGAAGTAACAGTGGGGATAGCACAACTACTCGGGATCAGCTCCCTCTGATTTGCCAGCAAACGCAAACCCAAAGCACATGTCTATGTTATGACCTGTACAAGCACCACTGTTTATATATTTGTAACATGGTCACAGACCTTTTATTTCATTTCAGAGAGAGCTTTTTGGAAGTGAGTGCAACAAAAATCAGATCCTTTACTACTTTGTTTTGACACTGCTGTATTTCTGCTAGGGTCAATGGTGTATCTGATATTGAAGTAAAATGGTGATTATGCTGTCTCAATATTTCATTATTAATAACATTTCCTTCTGTGAGGCTGAACTTTATCTTTCAAATAATTCTTCTTGCAAATTCCAGGCTGGTACAGTTTGATTTGCAAAGTCTTTTTGTAAGAAAAGGTGTGAAGCGTGCACACATGAATATACACTCTCTAATTCTCTTTTCTTCATCAGTTCAGACTCTTCAGTTGTACCCACATCCATATTAACTGAGCTGCTAATTAACTTTTAAATATGTTGCTGATAGGCAAATCCTCCTAGTTTAACTCACAAAAATTATATGCCTGCACATGACAGCTGAGAAACTCTAAATTTAAAGTAGATAATTGTCATCAATTTTGCAACAAGAAGTAGAATCTTTGGAATTTCTAGTAGAAGTGAAAATGTAAAATGGCAACTGTTTGGTGGCAAGTTAATTTTAAAAACCGTGAAATGAGATTTAACTTCAAAGTCTAAGTTTTGAAGTACCTGAACATCTTATCCTGCAGCATCTCATCTACCTACTTACCCTGACAAACTGACAACTCTCAAGCTGACACCAAGCTAGCAACACCCAGCATCTGTGTCAGGGCTCCCAGCCCTATAGCAAGGAGCCTGCCTTCCAGGAAGCCTGTCCCGGGACAGTCTGTGCTCAGCTGTTGCCAGCACTCTCAGGAATCCAGAATCCTTGGCAAAGGCCAGCCTTCCAGTTCTGGTGAACCAGGCTTTCCAGTAACAAACTGTCATGTTAGAAATTGCCCAGCCCACTCAAACCCAAAGTGAAGCAGAGTTTTATCACACTGGGATTGCTGGTAAAATGTTATTTAAACACAAACCAGAAAAAACCCCAAGTGACTGAAAATAACACTTAGCCTTCCTGAACCAGCTTCCGCCACATGGGTCCACAGTTTATAAATTTATATCCTTACAGAAAACACTGTATGAGAGAAAACGCTGAGAAAAGTAACATAGTTTTTAGCATGCTGTTATCAAAACATATGCCCAGCAAACTGAACAGAACATGTATAAATAACAACAAAAAAAGTTAAAAGGAAACAAGCTGGAAATTCCATTACTTCATTTGAAGTTTTCTGAGTCTGATAGATAATTACATTGTTATCCTGCAGTTATTTACTTACTATGCCTCGCACCTATTTCTGACATATTAAAATGAAAGTTGTGCTGCAGTGGTAAACTAATGGGAAACTTTGATGAAAGTGTATAAGCTTCAGGTCATAATATGACCCCTAGAAGAAACCAAAGAGGTGAAAAGTGAAACTGAATTCCAGAAACTGCAGGTTAGACATATTTTTGCTAATGGAAATGTAGAAAAAAATTTTCCCTCTATTTTTTTCTATAAATTAACCTAATTTGGTTTACTACTTTGGAGAAGCATGTGTTAAAAACTGTTTTTTAACACCTCTTAGCTATTTCTCATATACTCTTACTGCTACAGATTGGTAAGCCTAAACTGCAAAGAAATAACCTCCTTCATTTGCTGGACTGCAAAATTTCAGTCTTTCTTACACAGCTGGAAAGCCTGGAGCCTGTTCTGGTACAGGGTGTGGATGAAGAAGCAAATGCTAGGTCTGTTTGGGCACACTGCGAAACTGTTTCCCAAACCCTGTCCACTGGAGAACAATGATTAGAGGAACAAGAAAGGTTCAGATCAAGCTTGCAGTGTTTTGATAGAGCTATGTCTGCGTGCCTGTGTGTACAGACCCTTTTCTTGGGAAGGGTGAAAACCAATAGTCAGGAAAAATCTTCAAACAGTTCAACAAAGAAAATTAGGCCCTTGTTTTCATGAGCACACCGTCATTATTCCTCAATGGAATTTTCATTTTTATTCAGATATAACCTGTCCCAAGCACAAAAAAAGTAAGAAACCTTTCTAGATTCTATTTTAAATATTTTCCATAGCAACTTCTTACAACAATGAACAGGTTTGCGTTTACTCCTCCTCCCACTAAAGTCAGAGCGTGCATCACTACTAACTTTTATAACATCATGACAGATTTGTACATTTCTTCCCACATACCTACAGGCCAGAGGAAAGTAAGGGAGCCTTATGTGGAAGGAATCCCTTTTGAAACAGGCATTAAACTATCCATGAAAGTAATAGCACTGTTCTTTAAAAAACAAGCCAAAAAAACCCCAAACCACAAAACAAAAGAACCCCAAACCCGGAGCTGTACGAGATAAGACAGCAAGCATCCAAAATCAGCAACGAAAATTCTGAAGGCAATCCTATGTTCAGTGCACCTAGATTATACATTACAACTTCTCTTCTAAACACAAAGATTTTCACCAAATTCATTGGCACTGCTTAGTATTCAATGAATATGGAGAAGCCACACACAGATGCCTGCATAAGAAACTGCCTTCATTAAAGCAAACTGCTGTCCTCAGCAACCGCACACGTGTAGTGCGTGCAGATGTAATATGCCAGGCTCTCCATTTGTGACAGGGAAAAAGTAAGAGCCACTCAGACAAACAGCAAACTACACAGAGCCATTCCTCCATCACCTCAACCATTTTCCATTAAAAGCACGCTCTTAACAGCATTTTAAGAGGGAATGATTATGGAGAATGGGAAATAACATGACAGAAGGAAAAGGGAGCAATTCATCAGCAGCAGCATAGGCTTTGTTCAGGTACGTGGACCAGCCTTGTCCTGATGGTGCTGGAAGAAAGACAGAAAACACGAGGCAGAAGCAAATTACAGCGTGTCAAGCCCAGACACCGGTCAGGACAGCAAGGGGATCAGGAACCCAGAACATACCACAGCAAGGAACTGCTACACAGTTTAAACACAGCCACAGAGACCAACTGCTAGAAGCCCTAGAAGAATGGACATTATCATCACCTAGCAGCACTGCAGTCCCAATGCAGGTACACTTAGTGTAGCTGGGCCTTGAAATGTACTACTGCTGCGCAATTAGGTCTGGCTGCGTTCATGTCAACTTCAACTTCATAAGAAGTTTGCTTGTGTTAAGTAACTTTTGTTGTTAGGCCTTTGTACATGTGTTCAGGGACCAATTGCAGAAAAGCCAACCGAGAAAGGACATGGTCTTCCAATTCCTTTAATGTTTTGCATGAGGATAAAATCTTCTCCCAAAGAAAGTAAGTGTTTCAGTGCTACTCACAAAGCCTACCTTGCCCAAACCAGGGTTGTCTTTTACTTTGCTGACCGCCCTCAGCAAACATGGTGGTGCAGGGGGTGGGGAAGTCTGAAGGATACTGCTGAAGCTGGTAGAGAAGAGAGGAGACTCAGGAACAGATGACGTGGAAGGCCTGTGCTTCTTCTTTTTGGAAGACAGGTTCAATTTCTGAGCGGCTCTGTGGAAAAAATGACAAGAGTAAGCTAAAGCACACCAAACTCATCAACAAAAGCAGCCAATAATAAATAAAGCTATTTATCAGATTATTATTTATGTACGATCTCAGTGTTGGTCTTATTGATCCCAAAGGTTACATAATTCTTGTTCTTCACCCATTATTTCTAATTTAATGCCACTAACTTCATAAAGTTGCCCCATATTTACACAATCTGCTTTAAGCAGGGTCACAGTTGGGCCTCTGTCGCTATCTCATCTGTTGAAACAATTCAGCCTGCAAGAAAGCGCCAAAACCTCTAATTAAATCTATGAGCTATATGACAATTTCCGTTCTAAAATTAAGTTCAGTCACCAAACGGTTCACACAGAATTGTGTCTCATTCATAAGCCTCTGATTAGAAAATGAACACTTGTGAAATATTTGAATGCAAGCAGCCACTATTAAGTTAATTAGTATTAAACGCTCAGGTGAATTTGCTCAAGTGGGAGAAGCCCTGCACTAGCTGTTTTAATGTTCATTACCTCTTAAAACATAAGCCAGTCTGAAAACTGACCAAAAGGTGACCAATGAAAATATTGCTGTTTGCAGTGAGATGGAGACAATGGTACCAACTACAACTGCATTAACCACCAAGGAGGGAAAACAACGAAGACTATTTTTAATTCTATAGTATTCTTACATAAGAATGTTGAAGTTTGTACAGACTTTGACTAAAATACTAAGCTTTTCTGGAACAGAAACATTCAGTACTTTTGCAAAATATTTTATACTGAGAGACAATTCAACATTCAGCCTTTGTTGCAACTGTTTTGTTCCAACACTTGTGCATTCTGCACTGCCCAGGGATAATGTTAATATTAACCATGCTGTCCTACGGTCTCCCTTTAGTAAAATGAGTACTTTAAACACAGCAGGTCAACAGGAGCACCATTTCAAAGGAGAGATGGATATAACAATTCATGAAGCTGCTTTCATTTCGTTTGCTTTGGCACAATTTGTGACTTAAGATAGGTATAAAAGGAGTCTGTGCTGACAGTAGCTCTCCTTAGTTTGCTGAATTGTGACAGCTGAGACCAATAATTGTAAATCCTCCAAAGTTTTAAGAAGCTTTAGCTCTATTACACTGGTATCAGGATATATTATCCAACAGTGAACTTAGAAAAGTAATTAGGTTATTTTATCCTGTGGAATTAGGGAGGAAATATTGAACATACGCACACTCATTTCTATATGCAAGCACCTCATGTTTGTATCAATCAGATGTCTCAGACACATGAACAAATTACTGCTGGGCATGAAGTTGCCATATGTTACCTGGTCATGTGCACTGCCAGTATGTATTCTTTTAGCCTGTAGCAAGTGCAAAGCAGTTCCAGATAGATTAGTTCTTAATAAAAGAAAAACACTAGGAGGTTTTAATTGACCTGACACAGAATTACAACTCAGTAGTTTCTGTACCACCTCCTTCTCCTTGTTCTTCCCTTTCCCTCTTGGCTAAAGACTGCAAAAAACTAAAGCCCAAAGACTTGGCTAAAGTCCCTCTCTTTTAAAAGAGTCTGCTTTCTTGGAAAACATAATCAAAATGTGTTGGTCAAAACCAAAGCAAAACCCACAATTTTTTCCTTTTCCTAGCAACATTTCAATGGTTGGAAAGAATTCAATGATTTCGGCTTCCATGCTGTCCATCACTAATGCTTTTATGGAGCTGAATCAAGATTTTCTGTATGCCTTAGCTTCGCTATAAAATTATTTTAAGCAAAATATTGTACTGTATGCCACAATTGAAAATACAAATGTTGGCCACAGATTTACTCCTGTGGTTAAGCTCAGTAGTCCAGTCTTAAACACAAGCAGTGGCTCCACCTGCTCCGGTCACATTTCTGGTCTCATTGACTCAGCTCAGGTGAACATACATTTCCTAAAAGCCATTTTCTAAGTTGACTGACAGAGCCATTATCCCTCTTACCACTGAATGTTCTTCCAGCCTTTGCTGTTCCTTTTACAAAGCTGATAGTGTAATACAAACCACTTCATGGACCAACCAAGCCCATAGCTGGCATTTTCTTGAAGAAAAAACATTGTTGGAGGTACCTGGCCTTTTCAAAACCTTTGGACTATATTCTAGTTTGACAGTCATAACCTTTGATACTGCTTTCAAAAGGAAGAACCTGCATTTTCCTTTGCCCTCAACTGGCAAAATGTATGAAAAAGCAATGAACTATTTCTCACAACTTCATGAGGTTTTCTGTTTTTCCCCAAGGAGAGAAAAACCAATGTGTGGCAGGCTAGAAAATCATTCACAAGCCCTATCAGACTTGACTGAATTTTGAAGGGGATCAAAAAGACAGTAAGCTTCAAGTAATTCCAAGAGCATTTAATGAGGGAGAGAAGGATATTTTAAACAGATCTAGGCTGCAATATGACACAAACACATACAGTTTGGCTTTCTTGTGAGCAAAATCATTCAGCTTGGATGGCTAGCACTGCTCTGAACACAGCTGGTCATGCCAGTGGATACCGATTTGGCCCTGTGATCTACACAGGAGGCTGGAAATTCTCGCATTTTACTTTTCAAGGTAAGACAGAGGCCTGGCTCTCCCATGCAGACCCTCTGGACTGCCAGACTTCTTAGGCAAAGCACCAGGATGGACCTTGGGCGATATGATGTCAGTGCAGCTCACGGTCTGCCCAGCTAGCAGTTGCTTAGACTCTGTTCTTTGTATAGGAACCAACTAACTTGCTTTCATTTACTATCCAGTTTAATGGGACTCTGATTTCCACTTGAGACTGTGCATACTACTACAGTAATGCTAATGGAGATGATGGCAGCATGGCTTTATGTATAGACAATAAACTGGTCATACTCCAAGTTACATTACACTTGAGCCAAGTGATATGAACTACAAATTATGCAAGGATGCGCAGTGGGCTCCAGCTCAAAGGAAACCACTTCCCCTCTGCATGCAGTACGGCTGTGGTGGGGATTTTGTCCACAGAGACACACAGCGAACTTGATCCAAATTAAATTTTTAAAGTGCATTATTTGACCTGTAAGAGACCTCTATGAGGATGCACTCATTCCCATCAGAACTGTTTTTAACGTCATTTTACTGAATTATCTTCCAAAATAATGCAATTTAATCAAGTTTAGTTAATACACTTAGGATTCACACCTTCAGTTAATTTGGATTATTTTTTCCTGAAAGTTCCTAGGTAAATAGGCAGCTGGAGACTTTTTGAAAGCTTACTAGATATGCAGCAGAGGAAATAATCACAAAATCAAGACTTGAGATTGCAGGAGGGGCATAAGAAAGCTGAATAAAGTTCAATTCAAATAAAACTGATGAATTCTTGTCAGGAAAGGGGAACTGCTTTGAATGTCCACCAGATCCATAGCAAAGACTGGCATCATTTCTTGAAAGGATAGTGTCTGCTTTTTGCTTTTTAAAGTACAAGTTTAACAGGTTTATCTTCAGGCAGTCAGAACACTTTTCACCTCCTGCCAGTACAGAAATGGTAATACATTTTTTCCCTTAAAACTCCATGGGCAGCAGGGATTTTCACACACTTTCATTGTAGACCTACCTCCCCTACACTGCAAACCAATTCATGACTCACATGAATTGTCTGAAAGCTGAAGATCCTCTATGGGATTCATTGAAGAAGTGGATGTAAACCAGCTTAGAGGCAATTCTGAGATGTGTGGGGGTGAAGTACACTCTTATTTAGAGAGATGAATGAACAGAAATAGATTAAATAATCCATTTTAACACAGAACAAAGGAGCTGCTAGGGGTGATGCAAAGACCTCTGCTAAGAAAGTTATTTATACTACTTATAAGCAATACAAGAATGAAGTTGATGAAACACTTTAGACAAAATAAAAGGCATTATGGAAAGCTCTGTAAATCCCTTGCTTAGAGAATTCACTGCGTAATGATTACAGTACAACATACATAAGGAAACACTGTGAAGGAAGAGTTGGAAAATTCACTGTCTCTAAATTTACTACGGCTGCTCACAAAAAGGAATTTAAGAAACAGAAGATGAATCCATACATCTACTTGTTGCTAAGCAATAGCCAGGGAAGAAAAAAAAAACACCATCTAACCACAAATGGTGTGATACAGCACTTAGAAATGAACAATAAGTAAGGCCCCCCTGCAATACATAATGGTCGTGTGCCTCCAGCTCAAACAGAGTGGACTGGGATCTCATTTGGCATAAATTCGTAGAAGATCATGATCAGTGAGGCTGGCTACGCCCAGATGCCAACTCACGGGATATTTGCTTCCTCTCATTTAACTAAGAAAACAGACACAACACTCCGAATAAAATTCAAAGGACACCTATTTATCATCATAAAAGACATTATTTTTTCACCAACACATCATCCAAGGCGGAATTAATACTTTAGGTCTCATGTCAAAGTAGAGGTCTCTAAGCCCAGAAGGTTCATTGGATTCAGAAGGAGATTAGACGCTTAAGTGAATACTTAAAATACTATTCACGCTTGTGTCAGCAAAGGTCATCATTGATAAGTAACACTGACTCTCATGCTTCAGTACCTGACACACCCCTTCACCATCCATCTGAAGAAAATTCCTTAGGTGCATATCTCTGTATAATTTCTTCATTACTGGAGTTTCATAATACACTATGATGCATCAAGTACTTATCACCCTTGGAAACAGAAATCCAGATCACAGGGGCCAGTGAGCTGGCATATCAATTTCCATGTCAAAATAAAAATTGAAAATATGCTCACTTTCATTTTCCACAGAGGAAATGGCTCTCACACTGGGGAAGCTAAACAGTCATGTACTAGCTAACTCTAACATAAATATTTGCAATTTTCATTAAACCTAAAAATCTAATTTTCTTTTTTATTTGGAGGCATAAATTTCATTTTGTAAGACAAATACACTCTGCTGGGTACACCGTTCAAGGAGTACGGTATGAACTTCAGAGAACTTTCTATGCACAAGGCTTGGCTTATCAGAGGATGGCTTACCAGGGTTTGACAAGTGCAAAGGAGATCAATCATCTTCCCTAGTAACTAAACTGCTATCTTTACTTATCCAAAACTGCCCTGCCTGCTGTATCTCAGGTCTGGAAAATAGATAGAAGTTTAGTTTGGAAATCAGTCTCGTGAACAAACCCTCTAAGCATATTTATGCAGATACATCACTAGTTATAAAATACATCCACATTTGTGACCTACAGTGTTGTTTACCCAGCGTGAAACAGTCGTATCCTATAGTCTTAGACTAGGCACCTAAAAGTAAAAGACATTATTACCACAACTCCCTCTCAAAACAAAAGCCCTACAGATTTTTTTTTTAAACCCCAGCCATAATTCTTCCTGTAGAAAAAGCAGAAATTCTTGACTGTCACCTACTAAGTAAAATGTAGTCTACATAGTGTTTAAGTTAACTGACGGAATGTCAAACAGAAATATAATGGAAGCCTGCCATTAGTTTTGATTATTTCCAACTCAAATGTCTGCAAATATGGGTTCGTGGTGTATTTCCTGGTTTGGGTAAATATCTTTATATAAAACGAGTCATCATATCATGTTAAGTCCTCATGTAGCTGTAAGGTAAAAACCAATGGGATACAGCAAAATAACAACCATGCAAACTTCTTTTTCTATGAGAAAAGCCAGTGTGATTTTTGGTCACATGGAGTCACTCAACAGTTTCTTCTTCTCCTCCAGGATCTTTAGTTACCAAATTAGGTCAGTTAAACGTTGCCTATACAAACTGGAGACCAGGGTGGACCACTGATGGTGGTCAATATGGCCAAGGCTGAGGTGTTGCTTCAGGGAGTCCTTATATCTCCTCTTTGTGGCTTTTCTCT